>NC_063180.1:1800000-2100000 GCF_023159225.1 Perognathus longimembris pacificus | reverse complement strand
CAAGCAGGAAGATTATGAATTTGAGGCCAGTCTGAGCAACATAGTGAGTCTGTGTCTCAAAATGAGAAATTCTAATTGGAAAGTGAAAGAAGAGTAAATGTTCGCACCACACAGTAATTGATAAGTATGTGAGCTAATGTTTGAAGTAGCTTGAGGCAGTCATCATATAATGAATTCACATATAACATTGAACAATGAAAACGAACATCAAAATACGTTTATAGGTACCTAGTGAAGGATTGTACTCCATTAATATATTTATTTCTATCATGATTGAAGTGCCAGGTATCACGCAGTTATATAGATCATAAAACCAAATCTCAGAGGAAGGCAAGCTAGATGCCAGTGGATTACCCCTGTAACCTTAGCTAATCAAGAGGCCAAGATCTGAGCATTAAGGCTCTAAGCCAACTTGGACAATTTTGAAAAATTCTTAGAAGTAACAGGAAAAACGCTAGAAGTGGTGCTGTGACCCAAATGGTAAAGCACCAGCTTTGAGTGATAAACCTAAGGAAGAGCACAATGTTCTGAATTTAAACCCTAGTATCTGCACAAGAATGAAAAAGAGAACAAGGAAAAGAAAATAGAGAGGCAAAAAAGATAAATGGGAGATTGTGATTCCTAAACTCAAATGTGCATAATTGTCTACCTGCACCTTCTCAGCATTGCATGTAGCTCCTACATCAATTCAGGCTCACACTTATAATTCCAGTTACTCAGAATCCAAAGATCTGAGGATTGTGACTCGATGCCAGCCCAGATATCAAAGTCCATGATACCTTTATCTCCTATTAAACACTAAAGTTAAGCCAGAAGTGGAACTGTGGCCCTATTGGTAGAGCACTATCTTTAATAATAATAATAAAAGCTCAGGGACACCATCCAGACTTTGAATTCAAGCCCCAGAACACATACTCTCCCTCTTTCTCCTGCTCCCTCCCTCTCTAGCCCTCCCTCTCTCCCTCCCTCTCTCCCTCTCTCTCCCTCTCCTCCCACTGTCTCTCTTTCTCTCTCTCTCTCTCTCTCTCTCTCTCTCTCTCTCGAGAGAGAGAGAGAGAGAGAGAGAGAGAGAGAGAGAATATGAAAAGAATATGAAAAGAACCAGGAAAATGTTTTGTGATAGTATTTATAGCATACTGATAGGAAGATGTGTATTTCAAACACAACATTTAGAAACATTATAGTTTTTCTTTTCTTTTCTTTTGGTTAAGATGTCTTTGAGTTCTCAAAGTGAATGATGGGGAAAAATCTTGCAACCCTCCATGTCTGGATAGACTTTGATAAGAAAGTTTACCAGAAAATATCAGGAAAAGTCAGATAGAGAACATTCTTCTTTGCCTCAACGGGAGATTTGCATTCCCATTTTGTACACTTCTGAGAATTCACATTTACTGTTAACTTTGTCTCTGAGATTCATGCTCTATTTCAGCACATAAAATATGACCATTGCCTAACTCTTTATGAATCTAATGAAATTATAACATAAAACTGAATTAAATGGATTGGGAAATACATTATGTCTTTAATATAATTCAGAGTTCAATGAATTCTGTGAGACATTCGACCAAAATAACTTACATTTTCCTTAGTTTTGGCAATCTATTTCTTTTACATAATTCATGTCAAATTATTTCACTTTATATTGAAGATTGTTTTTCTGGATGTTGTTTTGCTGTTACTTAGAAAAGGGAAATTTCTCTTTCCATTTATTTAAGACTCTGATACATCACTGGGTATGCAGACTCTTCCTCTTGGAATTTTTTTTTTCATGTCAGGGATCCTGCTAGTCTTCAGTTCCTTTCCAGGAATATTTCAAAGTCCCAATTGTAATTATACAACTTAAATAAATATACTTCTCTAGACAGAGATTTTAATCAACACATTTCTTCCTTTAAGGAGAGAATATCATTTTCTGGCATTTGCCTAAAGATTTCTAAGTGCCTGATCTCTATACAGGGCTAATTCTCATCACAGTCACTATAATGATGTCCTTCAAAGACTTTGAGTGCAGTGTGGGTGCCAAGGAACTCTGGGAAGCAGATCCTCTACTTCTAACTGAACCCTTGAGGCACAGCTGCAATGGAATGTCACTTCTAATTGCTTTTGAAATCCTTTGCGCCAGTTTATAGTGGCCTTCTCTTGTCTCCCAGTGCTTCTGAACACTCTTGATCTCTAATGCTTCTCTTTGAAAACAACTAAGCTGTGGCTGAAATGTACTCTGGCTTTCATTGTGGTAACGTAATTTTGCACTCTACTGCTTTCAGATTTTGAAAACATTATTTTTGTCGTACTGGTATTGATCTCATTTGCCTGGCACTTTTCCAGTGGGACAATGTTTTGACCTCTGATTCTTTTAGGAGATGGAGTCTCACTTACTTTTCTGCCTGGTCTGGGTTCCAACAAAGATATTCTGGATCTTGGATTCTCCAGAAACAAGGATTAGAGGTTTGAGCCACTGGCCCCCAACAACCTGGAACAGTACTACAAAAACATGTGAAAAATATAACATGGGATGCAATGTTCATAACTATAAATTCATAATCCTGATAAGCATGTTTGATCCTTTCCTAGATAAGAAATATGTATCATGGTGTTAGGACACCTCCTGGGGTATTTTGAAGTTGGAAATTTTCTCCACCACAGTGTTCTTTTTCACTTAGGGCACATTGCCACTAGATTTTTTTATTATCATCACCTGGGAAATTTCTCCGGAATGGAGAGATGATCTGTGAAAGTATCTTAAGCACAGAGTTACAGGCAGAAAACTGTCCACCATGATGCCATGCTTCAATTCCCAGAACTAATCTTTTGCCCAGGCTAGCGTCAATCCAAGATTGTATCACTTTCTGCCAGCAGAGTAGCTGGGATTACAAGCATAAGACACTGTGGCCAGCCTATATATCTGTGTTTTAAGACTCTAAATATATTAAGTTTGTTCTAAATTATTACAGTGACCATGTAAATAAACTACACATAATTACTGTCCTCTCACATAAAGATAAAGA
Organism: Perognathus longimembris pacificus; assembly: GCF_023159225.1. Classification (NCBI taxonomy): domain Eukaryota; kingdom Metazoa; phylum Chordata; class Mammalia; order Rodentia; family Heteromyidae; genus Perognathus; species Perognathus longimembris. The sequence continues at coordinate 2,096,995 of NC_063180.1, read as the reverse complement.
GGATAAGTTGTTGAAATGTATTATGCATGGGTGTCAAAGAGGAAGAATAAGATGATGTCATAAATTAGAACAATCAATATTGAGTGCTGTTTCTCATATTTCATACACATTCTCCTAATATCTTTTCCTTAATGTTGAAAACATAATCTATGCTTAGAGATCAGTGATGGTACTCTTACTACGTGTGAATCAAATAAAATTACATTATATACTGGTAGATAGAAAAGTCCCTGCTCTTCTTTCAGAAAATAAAAAAGCTAATCATGATTTAAAATAATGATTTATACCATCTAGTTACATTACAAATTATTACAACTTAAACAAAAATGGTTCCTTATTCATTGCAGTCTTATGTATTTTCATCATAGCAATTTGTTCAGATGACCCCTTTTAAGAGAAAGAAGTGGGATAGTGAGGAATATTACCACAATCTCAAAGAAAATAAGACTTTTAATCTTGTTGTGAATCCCAAATTATTGCCTCTAAAGACTCAGAATTACTTTCAGAATTTGAATGCCATCTTACTAAAATATTATTTTTCCCAATCAGGACCAAGGACAGAAATAAGCGGATGAACATTTTTTATTTGGCTAGTCTGCACTGCTATTTTAAAGCAATGCAGTCATTTCCTTGGGAACCACTGTTCGAATCCTGTTGCCTACCTCTAATCATGTTTGTTTTGATACTTTTTTTTGGCCAGTCCTAGGGCCTAAACTCAGGGCCTGGGCAATGTTCCTGAGAATCTTTGTGTTCTACCACTTGAGCCACAGTGCCATTTCTGGCTTTTTTCTGAGTAGTTTATTGGAGATTAGAGTCTCATGGACTTTCCTACCAGTGCTAGTTTCAAACCCAAAGCCTCAGATCTCATACTCCTAAGTAGCTAGGATTACAGGCATAAACCATCAGCACCTGCCTTGTTCCATTTTTAAGTGAGAAGTTGTAATGAGCCCTAAGAAATTAAACAGGTCACCTGCATCCACTTTTTAAATTGAGAGACAAATGCTCTCAGCTAACTGGAGTATGAAAGACATTTATTGTCCTTTATACAGTTCATAAAGCACATGAATGAAATCTTCAAGGTCTGAAACATTTTTATTTCAAAGCAGAGATGCTCCTAGCAATTTCCTATGAAATGCAGTTGGTGCATCGATGCTTGTTGTAATGGTGAAAATGAGCTAGTACTTGAGCAACTTTATATAAGGAGAGTTTTCCTTATTTTAAGATTAACAGGTAATTTGTGTTATTTTACACAATGCTCCAAGAGAATATATAGCATTTCTTTTTGGGGAAAAAACTTCTCAATGTTTTTATATTGCAGAGAATCTTGGACTGGATTCAGAGATTTCTAAAGCAAATATGCTGGGTTTTGTTGGATGCCTTTCTTCAGTTCAGTACAACCACATAGCACCACTGAAGGCAGCCTTGCGTCATGCCACTATCGCTCCTGTGACTGTACATGGTACCCTGACAGAATCCAGCTGTGGCTCAATGGTGGACTCAGATGCAAATGCAGTGACAACTGTGCACTCTTCCTCAGGTACTGCCCAGATATTTTCCAAGGGAACTTCCCTCACCAGTACTACTTCTAGTGTCTATTCAAAGAATGTTCCACATTAAAAGGTTGGCTCATTATTGTTCAATTTCTTGCCTGACATGATTACATGCAGGTTACAATTTATGATGGGCTATTCTGTGGGTAATTCTTATGTGGGTAATTCTTATATGTGTAATGTAATCTTAATTTTCAAGTAATGATGAATTAGATCTAAATGCATGATAAAAGTTATATCTATTAAATATTATGCACATAGTATATGTATAGTCACTGTTGCTTAAGTAGATTGTGTGCAAAGAATTAAAGTATTTAGTGATCAAGGAAGCAGGAAGCTGGGGTCTGAACTAATACTGTTATTGATAGTATAAAAATGGACAGTAATTTCCAGATTTATTGATGTAAAATTGTACAGTGTGTCATTGCTAATACTTGAAATCCTAACCAGAGAATTATGGTTCCAGTAATCTAATTGGTCAGAAAAATCCATAAGATTCTACTTCCAAAATAACAAGAAAAAACTCAGGGTACTGGTGATGTGTCTCAAGAGATGAAGTGCCAGCTGAGTAAGCAATTCTAGCCAGGTGAAGTTCTGGCATTCAAACAGCTGTACTATCTAAATAAATAAGTAAATAAATATTTATTTAAACGCATGCAATGGTAGTACACAAGTTATACAATATGATGATTTGGTATACATATTTTTAATGATTTTGACATAATAATTGTCAAATCCATCATCTTACTTAGTACCCATTGTTACATTTCTAAGTGTATGTATGTGTTTGGTTAAGTTACTTTATAACCAAAGTTTTCACATCTTATGAGAAAATGTTTATACCCTTTGTCTAACAATACCATGGCTGTTTCAATCACTTTTATACTCTTATTCTGTGAGCCTTGCAATTTTAAACTCCACATATTAGTCCCATTGTACAGTTGTTTCTTTCTGTGTTTGGCTTAATCTAGTTGGTATAATGCCCCCCAGGTTCATCCATGATGATGCAAATTGTGTAATCAATGTTTTTAGGCTGAATAATATTCTATTATATAAATGAACATTCACATATATATATAAATATTGTGCTATATAGAGATACATATATTTATAATAACAATTTTTCTATGCACTCATCCATTGATAGAAAATGAAGTTGTTTTCTTGTCTTGGCTATTAGGAGTAATATTGAAATGATTATTATTATGCCAGTAGCTGGGTATATGATATTTCTTGGCTTTCCATTATATTGCAAAGGTACAGTTATCAATATTGTATAACACTGGGCTAAAAACAGACATGTAGTAAAATGTAACAGAACAGAAGAAAAGAGAACCCAGAATTAAGTTTATGAATAGATGTATACATGTGTGTCTACACATACATACACACACATATGTATAGTCAACTAATATTTGGCAAGTATTACCAGAACACATAAAGGGAAAAAGACAGTTTCTTTAATAAATGATGCTAGAAAAACTAGATAACCATAAATAAAAGAATGAAATTGAATCCTGGTTTTATACCATATAATATTCACTAGAAAATAGAGAGTATAACATTTAATATAAGGGGTAAAACTTCAAGAAGTAAGCCTAGGGTAAAAATCCATTTTGTGGTCTTGAAAACAATACTTAGGTTTGACACAACACCAAAATTTTCAAAAATCAACAGCAAAATATAAATGAGAGACACTCTTGCCCAACTGAAAATGCATCTGTAGATAAAAGAGATAATAAGAATATATACAAACTATGTTATCTATTGAGTGATCAATGTTATCTGTTGATTAATTCAATAGATAAGAAATATTCAACTCAAGCAAAAAATGAAATTACCTGATTAAAATTTTGCAAAATGTCAAAACAGTCATTTTGTTCCAAACAAAACATACATGTTTCCAACAGGGATATGAAACAGTATCTAACATCATTCTTCATAAGATAAATTAATATAAATTGTAAAGTAGTATTTCCTAAGACAGGATAGCTTTTACTAAAATGGTAAGAAATAAAAAGTATTAGAAGCTGATGCTGCTGGCTCATGCCTGTATTCCTAGTTATTCAGCAACTTACAATCTAAGGATCACAGTTTGAAGCCAGCCAGGTCCATAAGACTCATCTCCAATGAACCACCAAAAAGCTGCAAATGGATCTGTAGTTCAAGTGGTAGAATGCTAATATTGAGTGAAAAAGCTCAGAGACAGAGCCCAGAGTTCAATCCCCAAAACCAGCAAAAGAAAAAAAAAAGTATTAGGGAAGTTGTGCCGAAAAAGACCTCATGAACATTGAGGAGGAGAAGGATGCAAATTGGTATAGACTTTATGGAAAATTGTGCAGAAATGTTTCAAAATAAATTTAAGAAATCTGGGAGCTGGTGGATCACACTTGTAATTCTAGATACTCAGGAGACTAAGAGCAGAGGATTGTAGTTCTAAGCCACATCTGAGAGGTACTTATCTCCAATCAGCCATCAAAAGCCAGAAATGGAGGTATAATTCAAGTGGTAAAACTTCAGCTTAGAGTGACAAAGTTAAGAGAGCATGAGTCACTGAGTTCAAGCTCCAATAACAACACATGTGTACACACAGAAATTAAAATTTTATTCCTACTTATGAGTGTATATATCCATAGAAAATTAAATGAACATTATTAACAATAGAGGACAAGGGTGAACAAATGCAACCACAATACTCACAAGACAATATGTTGGAAATGAACTGTACAAGTTGGGGGGGGGGGCTTGGGGATGAGGGAAAGTGGGAGGAAAATGAGGGAGGAGTAACAAGTTTGACAAGAATTGTACTCACTAGCTCTGTAACTGTAACCCCTCTATATATCACCTTGATAATAAGATTAAATTTAAAAGATCAGGGCTGGGTGGGCTGGGAATATTGTCTAATTGCAAGAGTGCTTGCTTCCTATACATGAAGCCCTGGGTTGGAATCCTCAGCACCACATATATAGAAAAGCCCAGAGGTGGCACTGTGGCTCAAGTTCAGAGTAGCTAGCCTTGAGCAAAAAGAAGCCAGGGTTCAAGCCCTGAGTCCTGGCTCCAGGAATGGCAAAAAAAAAAAAAAAAAAAAAAAAAATCAGGGCTGGGATGTAGCTCAATGGCAAAGTGCTTGCCTAGCAAGAGCAAGTGCAATGTCCTGGGTTCCATCTCCAGTACCAAAAAAGAAAAGGCAAAAAAAAAAAAAAATCATACCACATCACTATCCACTATACTAGGTATCTTGTAATATATGTGGAGATAGTTGAGGAAGATACGAGGAGGTGATATTTGAAAGATTCTTAATTATTTACACTTTTCAGAAACGGAGATACTATCAAGATTCAAAATGAGGAAGCACCGGGATTTCTCAAGAAGCAGAAAGATTGAACCCAAAGTATGGCTTAGAAACCTATGTTGGTTCCATGGAAAGAATCAGTAAGGAAAGAAGAGGAATCCTGGGTTGGGAATATGGCCTAGTGGCTTGCCTCGTATACATGAAGCCCTGGGTTCGATTCCCCAGCACCACATATATTGAAAAGGTCAGAAGTGGTGCTGTGGCTCAAGTAGCAGAGTGCTAGCCTTGAGCAAGAAAAAAGCTAGGGACAGTGCTCAGGCCCTGAGTCCAAGCCCAAGTACTGGCAAAACAAAAAGGAAGAGGAATCTTCAGCAACTTTATGATGGGAAATCTGTGGTATTTGGGCCATGTCTGAGTAGAGTCTCTTGTCCTATATGAAATTGTATGTTGTTTCAGAGTGGGGAAAATAATGGCCTGGCAGTGGCAGGAGTGATTACACAAGATGGTTGGAATGTGCAGTTTGATTAGATGTGTGTTTGTGTGTGTGTGTGTGTGTGTGTGTGTGTGTGTGTGTGTGTAATGTAATGTTATATGTAGGTGGACAATCAGGTAACAGATAAAAGGAAAAATAAGTCAGAAATATAGATGATCATTAGATGCATAGGTGATGATGAGTAATAAATGATATGTAGATAGTAGGAGGTGATAAATGATATGTAGTTAGTAGATGGATAGAGATAGATAGATAGATAGATAGATAGATAGATAGATAGATAGATGATAGGTGATAGAAATGGATACATGTAATTAAGTAAAATCATTCATTTTGGGAGAGATGGAGAGTGAAAATTGAAATAAGCCTCTAAATTTGTCAGACAATTTATGCAACCTGGAAAAAGAAGGTATCCTCTTCAAATAAATACATCACTGTCCTGAGGGGTTTTATTATTAAAGGTGTTCATCAGCACAGATATTACTGCAGTGTATATGTTTTATTTTCATTTTTGATAATCATGTTATGAAAGCCATCAGCTTATCAGATCTAAAGTGTTTTATTTGTAAATTTAGTAAGCACTATGGAGTTAGAATTAATAAACTAAATTAATATGTATCAATATATCAACATCAAAATATGCCAGATACAGAGAAATCTGGGATATAGTCAAGGATACATTGGTTTATAATATTAAAAAGTAGTGCAAGAACTCAATAAAGGGAAAAGAAATATAATTTGGACTAAGAAGAACACCATATTCTGAATCCTGGTGAATATTAACATTAGAATATGGATGAGGAAGCAGCAGAATTTCCAGGAAGTAGAGTTGAGTTGGTGATTTGTAAGGCATGAAGCTACTGAAGACAGAAGAGAGATAACTAAAAAGATTAGTTACTGTTCCTCTATCCCTCCCTTTTTATTGCCCTCCTTTCTTTTCATGCCTTTGGCCCCATTCTTGCCTCCCTCCCTCTTCTCTGCTCTTCTGGTTTGTCCTTTTTACCTTCTTTTTTGACTGCCTCTTCTCTTTGTCTCTCTCATACACATTGCCATCACTCCCTTGTTGTCAGTTGTACCTACATATATGCATGCATGTGTAATATTGAATATACAATGACTATTGCCAGCATTGTCAACCTCCATAGCCTGTTTTTGTTTTTTTTTTAAATCAGATCCACTCCATAAATGCCATCAACCCAGAACACCTACCTCATTCGGGTGCCTCCCTCCTTACCTTCCATATCCTTTCCATTTATCTTTATCTTTTCTCTTTGTTTTCTCAATTTACTTGCTCTCAGATCAAATTTCATACATCTCAGGAGAAGAACTGAATACAGAATGACCCACTACACTTAATTCACTCTTTTCTACAATAATTAATTCCTAAACATTTTTTCTGCTTGTCGTTACAAATAGTAAGTGCTGTAGTATATGCAGTGTACATGAATAATTGAGTTTTTCTTTAGAATCTTCAAGTCCTCCTCATGAGCCTACCATGTGTGAGTACACATGCATATGGAATATGATAAGTATAACTGTAGTAACAAGACAATGCACATTGTGTCGGGCACTATTTTAAGAACATACATTAATTTATGTAATTCTGATAAAAAAAAAACTCATGGAGAGACTATTACTTTTCTTATTGATCTGTTCATTACCTACCTATCTAACCATTGCTGATAAGAAAATTTAAGCAACCCATGGACCTGCTGATCTCATCAAACATTACATTATAGATTGCCTAATGGGCTATTGATTATGATCAGAGAAAGGGGATTGAATTACACTGCTTCCCACTCATCACTGATGCTGGTGGATATCTGGCTGTAGTGAGGCATGATAGGAGACTGAAGGCCATTTTCAATCTCTTTCTATTATGCCTCACTATAGCCAGATAACCTTGGTGTGAGTTCTCACTGGGTCATGAATAAGCTATCAGCCTTAAAGAGCCAGTTACTTAATGTCTCCACACTGGTTTCTTTATCTATAAAAATAGAAAAAAATTGTTGTCATTTACTGATGGTTAAATATATCAGTATGTTTATTAAATCAGTAATAATCATCAGTTCCTAAAGGTTTCATAGGCATTGTTCACATGCATATAAGTATCACCATCCGACAAATTGCTTAATCATAGATCCTATGATGTCACCAGATCCTCACATGAAAAGCAAGGATGGACACTTGAGTCTGTAGTGCCTTTGGTGTGTTTTGTTTGTTGATCCATATATATGAAGACAAATATGTACTTCAGTTGCTCTCTTGGTAGAGACTAATCCTGGGTCTATTATTTCTCCTGAACTTTTGTGCTTTCCCCTTTATGGAGTCCAAATTCTCTCATAGTTGAAGGAACCTTGCAGCAGAGAGGCCTGTGTGCTCAGGGTAAGAAGCCTTTGCTGTAAACAGGACTGTCCAGCAAAGCAGAGGAGGCCCTCTAGGGAAAGCACAGTCATGTTGGCCGTGTTCAGGTAGCTAGCTCAAAGCTTTATCCCACTACTTCACTTATAAGCTAGCAGTTCTCCTAACTGCATGTGTATAAACAGACCATTTCAGTTCTTCTTTTGTATGGTTCCTTCTGAATTGCCAATTCAGGAACACTTAAGTTCCTGAGAGTACATGGTATAATCTGCAGGTGTATTGCATGCTCTCTTCCAGAGTTTTGTGTGCAGAGTGACTTTGCATGTCTTTTACTCTTTTTAGATCCCTTTGAGAAGACAGATGAGCGGGAACCTCTCACCAATGCAGTTAGAAGTGACTCAGCAGTCATTGGAGGTAAATCACAGAAAAGATACAGAAGATCTTCTACTTTGAAAAATACGATCCCAAACCTTCCTTATATATGACCATTCAGTACTAAGAACCACACATTTTGTGGCCTTCAGTGAACCTTCTCATGAATTATTATACCTGCTTCCTGACCAAAGGCACCCTCTCCCCCAAGCTCCAGTAGCTCTGTGAATTCAGCCTGCCTCTGATTCATCAGGCAGCTAAGCACTGAGTCAACAGCTGGAGCATTTACTTACAGACAGGCAGCCTGCATCCTGTTAATCTCATACAGTTGTCACTTTTTCCAGAGCTTGAACAAAGCAGCTCAATAAAACTACATATGGGGAAGAAGCCACATTTGGGTAGACAGATGGGTGAAGCAACAATCCTGGCACGTTTTCTCTACTGAGTGATTTGAGTTAGATATAATGAACAGGGTGAAGTCCACAGGAATGTAATTTCTAAGGCAGCTTTCAATATGGTTACAGATACAGATCTTGTCTGTTCTCCAGTGAGCTCAACTCCTGCCTCCCTCCCTTGTGTTTCTATTTCTCACTGACGGGTGGCCTCACTACTTTTTAATCCTGCCTCCGCTTGCCTGCTGCCTGTAATAGTGGTTTTGTTTTTTGTTTCACCTGGGTCTTGTAATGCAGAATGGCTCCCAAACCTTGTATAAGGGAAGATGCCAAGGGGAGGAAATTTATTTGCACTTGAGAACCATAACCCTACTGGTGCCCCATCTCTATGTTCTGAAAGCTGGAAGGAACTCATCCAGCCAATGGAGTTCTCTTTTTAAAAGTCAGGGAATCCATTTGTTTACTTTTTATTTAATGAAACCCAACTATGGGACAGGACCTGTGCTACATGTACAGGATGAAAGATACAGCCATTTCCCTCCTAGAACTCAAAGCCTGTCTTGGGAGGAGATGAACAAATAGGCAGCAATGGAAGCAGTGAGGGCCATTCCAAGGAAGGAGGTAGGAAGGACAATGGGAGCCAGAGGTACATCTTAACTACAGTGTGATTTCAGAACAGGAGAGCCACCACCTTTCCTTTGTGACATACTTAAAATATCTTAGCTGAACTTCTGCTCCAGTGAAGAGGGTTGAACTTGATTTTAGGTGGTAAAAAGAAATATCAGAAAGAATTTTATGCCAGCTTCTCATCCTGTAATTTTTCATTTGACAAATGGAGAAAATGTTTGTTACTTTTCACCATTCATTTGTAAGTTCTTATTTCTCTCTGAAACTTGAAAAGTTCTCTCAGCCCCATAGAAAACTTCCTGGGGGCTTTCATGGCCCCAACTCTGGCCAATCTATGCACAGGAGGAATAGAATACAGGTTCTTCTTCAGTGTTTTTTAGCAGAAATCTATGGAGGGCACCACTACTACCTTTCTTTAGTCTTATTCTGCCTTGTTCAAAAATAGTTGGAAAACATGTGACATACAATTTAGAAGTATATGAAAACTGCACGAAATTCTTCTTACAGTTCTAGCACTGCAAAAATTAGATGGATGGCATGCCATCAATACATTTAACTCTCCAATGTCCATGTTCATGTAATTCAAAATATCCAACCAGAAGTTTCTAAAACAGAAACTTTTATCAGTAGTAGAGAAACAAAACACTAAAGTGTATCATTTATCAGGAATAATATAATATTAAATAACAAAAATACATTCAAATGCTTTAATGCCAGAAATGTGTGCAGTTAACTATAGATACAGTCTCTCTCTACCATATTTTCCTCACACCACATTTTGGTTGATAGTGGCTTTCATGCTGCCAGCTTTCCTGGAAATGGTTGGGATAAGTCTATAGGGTTGACAAGGTCAACCTGCAAAATAGATTCTGTAAAGCCACTCACAATTACAGTAAGGGAGAAGGTATGAGTAATAGCTAAAAAGTTCGATCTCTGTCAGCTTAGAATTCCTTAAAGAGAAATAGTCCCAGATTTGAGTTAACTTGTGTCTAGAGAAATGTAGAGTATCATTGTATGATTTCCTAAGTTATAGGTAGACATTGTGTTGTTAATGTTTCTTTTGTTTAAAGAAAAACATACATACAATATCAAATAAATTTCCATCAAGAGGGCACTACTAGTATGTGAGCTATTTCCTAGGTTGTAATTACATGTGAGATAATGACATATAGGTGATTCTTACATTTCTGTCAAAGTAAACATAGGAAAGTACTTTCTAAAATATTTTTTGCTCCTCTAGTTCCACATTCATGAGATTCTTAGGTGACTCAATAAAATTGTCTATGATTTAGATAGCTTTCTTGCCCACTCATCTGAGACAGAAGTTTTTGTAGTAGGGGAAGGCAGCAGGCTTTGTAGCACGTCTTTATGGGTAGCTGGCAAGGTTTTCTATGTGTGTTTCTTTTGTGGTATGGTTTAGTTTTCCCCAAAGTGCTTTCTGTCTAGACTTGAATGGTGTCTTCAGAGTAATGATCTGTGACAATTTTCTCCTTTTTTACTTTTTCCCTGCCTACAGGTGTCATTGCTGTAGTGATATTCATCACCTTCTGCATCATAGGCATCATGACCCGTTTCCTTTACCAACAGAAGCAGACCCACCGCACCAAGCAGATGAAGGAGAAGGAATATCCAGATAACTTAGACAGTTCCTTTAGAAATGATATTGACTTGCAAAACACAGTGACCGAGTGTAAACGAGAATATTTCATATGAAATGCCACAGGGTCACCTGAGGTTCCTTTTTTGTTTTGTTTTGTTTAGGTGTGGTTTGCTGTTAACTTTTTATTCTCCTTCTCTTCTCCCTACTGTCTTTTCATTTGTGTCATTTGCTTTATCTTCACTGTTGGCCATTTCCTTTTTGGAATGTATCTTCACTCCCCACAGCACCCATCCCCTGACCCAGCACAGGAGACCAGGCAGCTAAAATACTGCCTTTCATCACTGAAACACACATCATGGTGAAACTGGCCACTTGAGACATTGATTTCACTAAGCTAGACAAGGAAGCGACACATGTGCATATTCACTTTTGTGTTCCAGTTCTCAAATGCTCTCTTTGGTTTGGTAGGCAGTCTTTCAAGCTTACTTTGAACGTGACCTTTGGTCAAGTGTAGGCAATAAAAAGTCATCCCTGAAATCCTGATCCATCTCAAGTCCATTTCTGTCAGGGAACTTAAGGCAGAGAGATGTCTTTCAGGCCTGCTATGTTTTGATGGCATTTTATAAAGAGCAAGAGAATTTTTTTGTATTAATTTAATTTCCTTAGTACATACAATCTCCTGTCTGGCTCGTCATGCTTTCTGTTGTGACTTTCAGCCCTTGAAGATTTCCCAAAGTAGGCTTGCTGAGAGTTGTGAGAAATTACTTTGCTCCTGTCTTACTATAATTTCTTGGGGCCAATAATGTGGAAGAACTCACAATAGTGTAATCCTAGAGGAAGCATGGAAAGCATAGTTTGAAACCGGGAAGTAAAGAGAATGCTGGTAGGAAGTAGATACTATATACCTTCAAAAAATGACTCCTCCAATTTTGTAAGTTATTTTAGATAGGCTATTCCTGGGATTATTATACTGACATAAATATCATCACACATGTAAATTGCTTCAGCATAAATTAAAAAATAAGTCTAAAGTAGTACCTGGTTTCATGGTGGGAAATAAGCCATCTTAACTCAAAAATTGAAAAAGAAATCAATGAAATAGTAACTTCATGAAAAAGAGGAATATCAAACAGAATTTTCCTCTTGCATCCATTCATGAAAGATCTGTTGAAGTAAATAAATGCAGATTTTACATTTTAGAAAAGATATAATAACCTTGATTCTGTCCAGTGATCTGTTGTCTAATATATTTAGGATGAAATGTCTTAGATGGGAGCATGGTCCTCTCTAGCTGGCCTACTGCTTGGTTTCAGGGAAACCCTTAGGTTCTATAGTTTACCACATGTTTTTTCTCCTACATGACATATATAAAGGACCACCTATGTACATATCTTTTTGTCAAATTACATTCCCAGTTGAAGTGGTGACAAATATCAGGCTTTTTGCCACTTTAGCTAATAAAGTACAATATTCATCCCTTTAAGAAGGGATCTTGAACATATTCACAAGTGGTAATAAGATCCTATTTACTTTCCTTTCAGTGACATGCCTAAAATTTTGCCTCCAGGGCCACCCTAGAGTAAAAAGCAAGGAAAAACAATTCCAGGTTCCAGGATATGCCAATAGAGTGATCCACACAGATGGAAAGCACTTTTTTTGAATCTCTTTACCAGACATTTGATTTGAAAAACAATTACATCTCTCCTGATCAGCCATGACAATCAGCATAGTATCCATCTTGTTCTCAGTATGTCTCTGGCTTCTGCTTTTTCCTGCTTCTCCTGCATGAGAAGGCTACTGATGAGGAACTCATTAGTGTCAACCCATCTCAAGTCTATGGCTCTTCTTCCAGTTTCAGAGCTCATTGAGGTAAGGGTAAAACATTATCATCATGTTCTTCTACTTGAAGATATTCTAAAAACACTTTCTCTCCTTAAAATTCCCTGTGGATTCTTAGCCACTTCAGCATTTAAGATATAATTATCCTTTTGCTAGTAAATTTATTTTAAAGTGATTCTAATAAGGATAATTTTTAAATTTTTCTAGCTTTAATAAAATGGATGGTCATTTAATAAAATGAAAAATCTTTAAGCATTATTATCCCCTGGCTTTTCTTCCTCTCAATTTTCACTTTTGAAATTTTCTATTCCTATAAATGACTGTATAAATAACTGTTTGCTTGACTACAGAGCCCTTTCTTACCTGAAATAAAAGTCACTGTGAAGTATATTGGATTGAGCCCACATTATGTGCAGTAATAACATGGGGGAAAAAAGAAAAGTGTGAGTAGCAGTGCTGAAGCTCTTCCTTATGCAAGTTCCTGTAGCTAGAGGTGGCCTAAGGTGATGAAACATCAGCTTGTGTGTCAAAGAGTCAGACCCTGAATTCAAGTCAAGTTCCTGAAATAAGAACAAAAAACAAAACCAAAATACCCAAGTCCATGAGATGTGAGGGCCATATTTGGCTGACATGAGGCCAAAGAAGAAAGGGAAGACAGTAAAAGTCTACCTCCTCACCCACTTTTATACATATAGGTTGCAAGCTTGAGTGTAAATGCTTGATGCTTGATTCTTATCATGTTTTCATCCCCCACTCTGCTGGCATCTTCCCTGTGCATGTGGATAATGATGCTAGGTACTGCAAACCTAAAGAAATGTGCATCCCAAAGCACTGCAAACTGCCTGTCGCTGTTACAAATAGTATTGGGGCTGAATCGGGATTATGCTCACAGTGTTGGACTATCTAATAATGCCAGAGAACACTATGACTCTGACCAGACAGACCTAAAAGGCAAGAAAACTGAGCCCTATGAAGGCAAACACAGTGTACAAACAGAAATATCCGCTGGCTCTGCCTGTCTTTCCTCAATACTATGGAGATCCATTTAAGTCTCTGCAACTATTCAATTATATGTTTATCAAAACTTGAACCATTTTTGTAATATAGAACTAGTCTTCAAGAGCATTCTAATCCTCTAGTAACTACTTTTATTAGTGATAATATTCAACCAAGTTTCCTAACTGCATGGTTTGGATGCCCCAGACTCCATAGTCTCCTCCAGTTCATCACTCAGTCATTCGAAAGTGTGGTTTACAAAAAGTCTATAGAACATCTGAAACAGCAAGACTAGAAATAGCTGTGTGACTTCATACTCCAAAGAGATTGTTTTTGCTTAGGGATTTATGTCAAGCATCCTGACATCAATATCTTTGAAGTTTTGTTTTCAGTAGTAACAGCAGAGGTATTAACAGACCAATTTCTATAATACACTGTATAGGAAACAGCAACAGAACAAAATAGATTGTTCTCTCTTATTCTGTATTCATTCACTATTCATGAATCCCACTGTGCCAAAAGCTGAGCTAGTTATTTTGTGTACAATGTAAATTATATGTGGCTTTTACCATTAGACAGGGACAATACACATTGTTGCAGGTGTGAAGTGCTAAGGAATACTGAAAGAAATACAAAATAATTCTGTAAAGTACTTGATACAGATTTTAAGAAACAAACAAAGTTATGGGAAGCACTTAGAATTTTGTTTCTCCTGTATTATTTTAACCTTCAATGGATTGCTTTAATTGTCCTCTTCAAAGCAAGTATCACCTATGCAGATCGATTTCTGTAGAGGGAAGTGTACTGACTCTTTCAAGGTCTCTGATTCTGACATACTCTGGAGAAAGTTTAAGTTCTGTACATTCTTTTGTGAGTTCAGCTTGGGTGATTTCAAAAGTCTTCTTTGGCAGGAGACAAACCTAAGTGAAAACTCAGGACCCTACTTAGAGTAGAAAGCAGCAGTTTTTTCTTCTGCTTCTCTTTTCTCAGTTCTTTTACTGACATCCATATGTCATACATTGATCTTCAACATGTTTCTAAAGGTGGCATTGTGTTGGGCTTGCATTTCCTCCAACTGTTCTTTGTGTCAATGTAACCACGGGAGTGTACTTAGGGAAAAGTCTCTGTGAACTTGATGAAGTCTGTCCTTGAATGGTGTTGCTCATCTATATGAGGTCCAGCTTCTGTGCTATGGGTGAACTTTATCTAGTCCTGGGAGGGCATGCATACCCTCTCTTTGTACTACATTAATTGAATTAAAGAATACACCTTAGGGAGGAAGGTTGCAGCCCAAGTGTCTTTTCCAAATTGGGAGAGATGTAGAAATTAGGTGTTTGGAAATGTTTTTCTGAAAAAGCCTTGGCAGCTTGTCTACTAAATACCCTGGCTACAATTGAATTCCCCCATAGCTGCAACCCATAAAACCTGTATTTTCATGCCAACCACTGGAGAGGCTTTTGAGACAATTATATTTCTACAATTTCTTCTTCCTTATGCTGAAGTCTTGGAGGTGTTTAGTCCTCAGTCGTCCTAAAGGTCATGTGTTGAATAAATAAGTAAACAAGCTTTGCTGTTCCAGCAAATCTGAAAAGAGGTCAATGAAAGGGGATGCAGACAAAGCCTTAAATTTAGAAATATTTGAAAGATGACTTGAGTGCTATTTCATGTCTCCCATGCAGTTTGAAAATGTTTTCTTTAAAAGACATGCCATGTAATGGAATTACTTCCATGTACTGTTCTTGAATCTTTATTAACTCATATTTCAACACAGTCTTACTTAAGCCATCTAGTTTGGTAAATTTAGTTGTATTTCTTCTTGACTCTGTACTTACAAACTTCAAGTAGTTGAACGACCTAAAGGGGACAAAATGCAACACACACACACACACACACACACACACACACACACACACACACAGAGGAATAGGGCTGTTACTCAAGTATTCTCCAGAAATTCTGCCTACATATCTGTTTGGTAGAGAAACATTATCTTTTTTTGTTGAGAATTATTTGAATCCTTCATATACAGTTTTAAAATTTAACTGTCTTGCTATTTTTGAGTGGTGTTTCCCTCTTATTTTGCACTAAGGAACTCTGAAGAACAGAAAAGCACATTTTATAGTGAAATATTGTACTTTGTAAGCTAGTTCTCTGTTTTTGTAATGTTTATTGTCTACAAAGTGGCTAAGCAGACATTAGCAAGGTTTAAGGCAAAAACCAGTTTTGGTGTTCTCAACTAGAACTGGGACCCTGTCAAGAAGGGAGGGTTCATAGCAACCTCAGGTGCTACTAGAGGTGGAGCAGGTCAGTTCTGCACAATGCACCAGCAATGGGTTCACTCTCCACTTCCCTGGCTCCAAACCCAGGAGCGTCTTTAGAGTATTTGGACCAACATCTTACACATTAGGGAAGAGGCAATATCATGGGCTTTGCATGAGAAATTCTCCACTCACCTTTACATGGCATTTTTCATGGCATAGTCATTTCCACTGCAAATATGCAGGTCACTATTAAGCAGCATCGGACTGGTCATACTTTTACCTTATCCCAAAGATTTTACATGAATTAATATAGTCTCTTCTTTTTAAATGGAAGTATAAACCCATGTAACCTTGTCCTGCCTTAAATACTCTTGCAAAAACAAAAACAAACCTTGCTTACAGTAGCACAGTTACATTGTGAGAGGGATTTTGTATTTGGTGAGAATCAAAACTAATAATTTTTCTCCTGAAACTAGCAGCTGAAAGGCCTTTGTTGTCTTGAACAGACATTTTTTCTCCTGGCCATCTAGCAAAGGGCAGGATGGTGGCCATTTATAAATGAATTCACATGGCTATCTTCCAACAAAACATTATTATTTATAAAAGTAGACAAAAATTTAGACTTGACTCATGGAATTTTCTAAACACTACCCCTAAGTTAATAGTTTATCTCTGACACATTCAGACCTTCCTTTTATAGGAATAAGAGAAGAGATAGATAGTTTTTCCCAAATAAATGATAAATACAAAATGATATACACAAGATATCCAAGTATATGTGTGTATATGTATACAAACTTTATTATGGTAAAAGCACAACAGGGGTAAAACAAGTCACCTCCTTTGTGGATCAGCTGGATTTTTCCCTGTTCCTTTGGATCTTCTGAATTTTGTTCTAATAGCAGAATCCCAAGTGATGTTGCCTCATTCCAGGTCAGTTTTATAGATCACATAACATGTCTTGATATACTGTATGGGGAAAATAAAAGTTAGCCTTAGATTTCTTTGTTTTCTATGGTTATTGTTGTGCAGAAGAAAGACAAACTGTAAATAATGTATATTTAATAAAGAAAGAATTTTGTATCATTTTGTGTGGAATACAAATGTGTCTTGCCATGACGTTTTGGGGTTAATGAAGATCAACAATTATTCCCTGAGCTCCTATTCTTATTCCATGGCCCATTAACATCCAGTGAAGATGACCTGTGGGGTTGCTGGAGAAACATGAAACTCATAGTCTTTGGGTTTATTGATCTCAGCATAGCAAAAAGTGCTGTCCTGTGCTTTCTCGTGAAACAGCTGAGATATTGTTGACTGTGTATCTGTCAAAATTTGTGCAATGGTAAATTCATTGATTTGGTAACAATTTGAGGTTCTGGGTTTTGGAGCCATCTTGATTTCAGCACCCACAGGAAGTCTGAAACCTCTCCTGACTGGTCATCAATATCTCAGAGGAGCTGCTCTTCTTACCACATGTTTTCTACAACCTCTTCTATTTTTAATCTTGGTTGACATTCTGTTTCAAAGGCCAGGTTTAGATTGCTGAGAAATAGAACTTAACTTGCATGGCATTTATTCCATGTGTGTGGGAGTTAGTCTACACTTAAAATTTAAGAACTTGCAAGGATTGTGAATTGGAAGTGACACTGACACATATCATTTAAATGCCCAGTAGACCATGTACTAGAAGGAAACAGGAAAAGAAAACAGTTGGGGTTCAATTCAGAAGCCTGGAGGAAAATAAAGAGATGAATTTTTTGGGCCTCATATGATACTAGAACTAGAGATTATATGAGTAGCTGGGTCCTGCAAGAACCAATGGAGTGGAAGGATAGGGTGAGTCAGAGAAGATGAATGTTTGGCTTGTATGAGTAATGGATAGGAAGAGAATTTTGGTTAAATTTGGAGGAAGAAGAGAAGTACTTATAAATTGAGAGAAGTTTTAGGTTTCAATTTTAAAATGCCAGCTAGACATCAAGTAGAGATACCAGGTAGCTGAGCAGAGTTAGAAGTTGAAGTCATTGCTGTCTGATCAAAAGCCTGATTGGTCAATTTCTTTGATGTTTCAAATGTTTGCAAATATTTCTTTTAATATAATTGATTTGTTTCACTATTTAGAATCATGTCTTCTTTTGAGAAGAACATCTCAAAGGCTTCATAGATTATCTGAAAAAAAATTTATTCAAGTTTACAACATGAGTGAGAAAAACAATGCCGGCTAGTTGGAAAGGTAAATACAGTTCTGCTTCACCTGCCAAGGAACTACAAGTTCTCAATAATGCCTTGCAAAATTCACAATCCTCGGGTGTGGGGAGAAATGGCATTAACAGACAGTGCCTAAAGAACTCTCTGGGGAAGGGCAGGCATAACTGCATTCTTCCTGAGAGATTGTGACACTTTGTCTTTGTCTGCCAGGATCACTGGTAGTGAAGTATTTAGAGCTGGCAAATACATAGAGACTATGTAAGTGATATGTCTTGTGACTAGGAGGAAAGGTAACAGGTAGGTACTATGTCATTTGGTGGTTACAGAGCTATAGTTTGGAAAAAAAATGACTTGATATTGATTATGATAATTTTACAATGATGTAAATGCATTATATAATTCTGAAATGAACATATAAATGTAAAGATCTTGTGGAAAAGAGGTACTGGCCTTATGATGAAAGTGGAGTTAAATATGCTCATTGATGTTCAGTAATAAAAAAGATAATAAATAATAAAGTAATAAAGAATAAAATAGTAAAGGTAATAGTTCATAGTTTAAATGCTTTTTTTCTTTTTATGCCAGTCCTGGGGCTTGAACTCAGGGCCTGAGCACTGTCCCTGGCTTTTTTCTGCTCAAGACTAGCACTCTACCACTTGAGCCACATCACCACGTGTGGCTTTTTTTTTTTTGTATATGTGGTGCTGAAGAATCAAACCGAAGGCTTCACATATGTGAGGCAAGCACTTTAATACTAGGCCATACTTCCAGCCCTCATAGTGTCACTTTTGGTCTGAAGATTGGAGAAAATAGGGGACTCCTTGTCTAAATTCTAGCATCTAAAGACCATAAAGCCAGGAGTACTGGACTTCAGGGTCACAGATAGGTAAAATGGTCTACCCTAGCTCTGTGAGAAGAAACCACTTTGCCTATGGTCTAGGATCCAGCTGAATGGATGGTGCACTTGACATGTAAGATAGATATTTCCATGTGCATGGTTCAGAATTACAAGCTACTTCTGGAACCAGCCTTAAACACTCACCCCAAATAACTCTTCATCAGTCTCTAGTTATTCCACTAGCTAGCAAAGCTGAAATTTACAATTAACCAGTACAGCAGGGATTTAAGCTTGGAAATCTCCTGCCTAACTCAGCCATCTCCTTTCATTTATTTACTTCTAGCAACCAGGGGCTTACACCTGTAATCCTACCTACTCCTCAGGCTGAAGCTAGATCATCATGCTTCAAACCCAGCCTGGGGAGTTAAGTCTGTGAGAATCTTATCTCCAAGTCACCACCCAAAAGTCAAAAGTGGATTTGAGCACCTAGCAGTAGAGTGCTAGCCAAAGTGATCAAGGACAGTACAAAGGCCTCAAGTTCAAGTGTTGGGTCTGGCAAAAAATTAATTAATTATGTATTACTTATAATTTATATATGCAATGTATAATAATAATATGCAATGTATATATAATATATATAATATATAATATGCAATGTATAATAAATATGATATTATATATAATGTGTAAGTAGTTCTACAGTGGAGTTTTAATTCAACAGGTCAGTTTGTAAATACAACACATCTCAATCAATGTCACCTTTTTCATCATTCTTCTCCATCTCTTCAATTTACCACATTTTCACATATATACATTGAATATTATGACGGCATTTGGCTACCCTTTCTCTCTATATTCATCTGCAATCCTTCCCCATGACCTCACCCCTTTGCCTGACAATGTTCCAGCCTCCCAGAATTGATTTTGTTAAACAGTGGAGTTGTCCAAAGGAGTTACACCATGGGAATTCTCTCCTGTATATACTCTACATGAACAAGAAATCAACTCTCAATCCTAACTCTCAATCTTAATGGGCTTAACTCTCCAAAAACAAGATCCATCTTTCTGCTGCCCTGAAGTGATGCACCTGGCCAGCAAAAGCAAACATACTCTAAAAGTAAAAGGCTGGAATAAAATCTATCAACCAACAACACCCATAAGCAGGCTGGAGTCACAAACCTAGTATCAAATAAAAGTGACTTCAAATTAAAAATGGTAAGAAGAGACAAAGCAGGTTATTACATACTAATAAAGGGATCTCTCCTACAGGAGGACATAACCATCTTAAACATCTATACACCAAATACAGGAGCTCCTAATTTCTTTTTGTGTGTGTGTGCCAGTCCTGGGACTAAAACACAGGGAAAGAGCACTGAACCCGGTGGCTTTTGCTCAAGGTCAGCACTCTACCACTTGAGCCATAGTACCACTTCTCGCTCTTTCTTTATATGTGGTGCTGAGGAATCGAACCCAGGGCTTCATGCATGCCAGGCAAGCACTCTACCAGTAGGCCAAAACCCCAGCCATGGGAGCTCCCAATTTCATCAAACAATCACAACTGAATTTAAATCTCTCATAGACTCAAAAACGTTGATTGTCAGAGACCTTAACACACCACTCGCATCCCTGGACAGATCAACATGCCAACTGCATAGACCATCTAAATGTAATTGACATCTACAGAATATGCCATCCAGAAACACCAGAATATACATTCTTCTCATGAGCACATGGAACATTCTCCAAAATAGATTACATGTTAGGGAACAAATCAAACCTGCACAAATTCAGAAACATTGAAATCATTCCTTGCATTCTCTCAGACCACAATGGGAGAAAACTAGAAGTCACTGCCAAAATAAACCCCACAACTAATGGAGACTAAACAATACAATTGCTGAACCAATGGATCATCGAGGAAATCAGAACAGAATTTCAAATGTTTATGGAACTAAACCAAGAAGAACACACAAATTACCAGCTACTCTGGGAAACAGCAAAGGCAGTACTCAGAGGAAAACATACAGCCCTAAGAACCTACATCAATTGGATAAATCTCTATTCATCAAAATGAAAAGTTGGTTCTTTGAAAAAAATTAACAACATGGACAGACCCCTAGCAAACCTCACCAAAAATGAAGACAGCACACTCAAATAAACAAGATCAGAGATGAAACAGGTAACATCACCACAGAAACAACAAAGATCCAGAATATAATAAGGGGCTATTTTGCAAACCTATACACCAACAAATTCAAGAACATGGACGAAGTGGACAAAGTCCTAAGAAAAATTGTTAAGCCCATAGTCAACGAAGGAGGTTTAAATCTACTGAACAAACCTATATCCAGCAATGTAATTGAAACCACAATAAGAGATCTCCTTTCCAAGAAAAGCCCAGATATAGAGGGATTTACAGGGGAATTCTACAAGGCCTTCTAAATAGTTCTCACACCAACAATCCTCAAACTCTTCAATGAAATGGAGAGTAAAAGATCACTACCAAACACACTCTACAATGCTAGTATAACGCTAATCCACAAGCCAGAAGGGACCCATCAAGGAAAGAGAACTATAGACCAATTTCCTTGATGAATATCGATGCAAAGCTTCTCAACAAAATTCTGGCCAACCGATTGCAACAAGTCATCAAAAAAATCATACACTATGATCAAGCTGGATTCATTCCAAGGATGCAAAGTTGGTTCAATATACAGAATTCAATTAATGGAATCCACCACATCAACAGGAACAAGGCAAAGAATCACATAGTTATATTCCTAGATGCAGAAAAGGCATTCAACAAAATCCAGCACCTATTTATGATAAAAGCCCTGGAAAAACTGGGATTCCAGGGAACATACCTGAATATAATAAAGGCTGTATATGACAAACCAACAGCGAGCATAATACTAAATGGTGAAAAGCTAAAGCCATTCCATTTAAAATCAGGAGCAAGACAAGGATGTCTGCTCTCTCCTATCCTCTTCAACATAGTACTAGAATTCCTAGCCAGAGCAATTAGGCAAGAAGAAAACATAAAGGGGATCCAAATAGAAAATGATGAAGTTGAACTTTCTCTCAATGGAGATGACATGATCCGATAGACTCTACTCCCAAGCTACTAGAGCTAATCCAAATCTTTGGCAAAGTAGAAGGATATAAAATAAAACCCCCAAAACCTATGGCTTTCATATAAACCAACAACCAGAAGAGCGAGGTTGAAATCACAAAAGCAACACCTTTGGCAATAGCCTCAAGAAACCTAAAATACCTAGGAATAATCTTAACCAAAGAAGTAAAAGAACTCTGTGATGAAGACTGTAAAAACCTGAAAAAAGGAAATTAAGGTAGAACTCAAGATATGGAAAACTTTGCTCTCAATATCAAAATTGAGATACAAAGACAAAAAGACAATCCATTCCAAAAGCAACATTACAAAACCATTTGGTGACAACCAAATGCAAAACTCTTGTGAGGAAAGGGAAAGGGGAAGAGGCCGGTGGGGGAAAAGGAGGGAGGAGCTAACAAGTAGAACAAGAAATGTACTCATTGTCTTTCATATGAACCTGTAAACCCTCTGTACCACACTGACAATGAATAAAAAAAAAAGAAAAGAGGGGCTGGGGATATAGCCTAGTGGCAAGAGTGCCTGCCTCGGATACACGAGGCCCTAGGTTTGATTCCCCAGCACCACATATACAGAAAAACGGCCAGAAGCGGCGCTGTGGCTCAAGTGGCAGAGTGCTAGCCTTGAGCGGGAAGAAGCCAGGGAGAGTGCTCAGACCCTGAGTCCAAGGCCCAGGACTGGCCAAAAAAAAAAAAAAAAAAAAAAAAAAGAAAAGAAGTGGAAAATCCTCCCATGCTACTGGATTGGGAGGATTAACATTGTGAAAATGGTAATATTACCAAAAGCTATCTACAAATTCAATGCAATCCCCATCAATATCCCAACACTATTCTTCTGTGAAATAGAGGAAGCAATTCAGAAATTCATATGGAAAAATTAAAAAAAAAAACACATAGCAAAACTGTGCAGGAGGAATATCAATTCCAAACTTTAAGTTGGGTTACAAAGCTACAGTAGTAAAAACAGCTTGGTGCTGGCACAAGAACAGACCCAAGGACCAAGGGAACAGATGAACCCTCAGACCTACAGCTACCTAATGTTTGACATAGGTGCTAAAAATATTGGTTGAGACACAGACAGGCTTTTTAACAAATGGTGCTGGCAAAACTGGGTCAACACCTGTAACAAACTAAAACTAGAACCTTATGTATCACCCTACACCAAAACCAATTCCAAATGGATCAAAGACCTAGAAATAAACTCTAGGCCTCCTTGGCACTGGAAGAAAGTTCCTCAACAAAGGCCCAGAAACACAACAAATCAAACAAAGGTTGAACAAGTTGGCCTGTATCAAACTGAAGAGCTTCTACAGGGCAAAGGACATAGCTTCCAAGATAAAGAGAAAGCCCACAGATTGAGAAATGTTCTTTACTAGCCATACAATGGGCAAAGGCGTCATATCTAAAATTACTCCAAAACAAATCCTCAAAGAACAGCCTTCTCAACAAACGGGCTAAAAACCTAAATAGAAACTTCTCTGAAGAGGAAATTAGGATGGCCAAGAATCACTTGAAAAAGTATGCTACATCACTAGCCATAAAATAAATGCACATCAAAACAACTTTGAGATTTGACCTCACCCCAGTAAGAATGTCCATTACCAGGGAATCCAATAATAACAAATTCTGGATAGAGGAAGATGGCGCTGCCACAGTAGGGAGGTACCCCAACTCGCTCCAACTGAATAGCGAGCTGGGAACTCCAGCACCCAACACCTCATCAAGAACCCAGCAAAACCAGCAGCCAGAACCAGTGGAGAAACGCAGGAAACAAAAAGGAGCAAAAAAAGAAGAGCATATAACCTGCACGGAGCTGGAGAATCTCAGGGGTACCCTTTCTCCAACCAGCTGATCCTGGCCCAAACAGGTCCAGGCTGGGAAAGGGGACCTGGCGAACGGCAGACGGACTGCTGAAAACCCACCCGGGAGCTCAGAGTCCAGACAGCAGGACTTCAAGGACCCCAGGGAGAGCATGGATCAAGAAAATTATACATCATGACCAAGTATGCTTCATCCTACAGTCACAAGGATGATTCAACATCTGTAAGTCAGTCAATGTAATTCACCACATTAACAGAACTAAAATCAAGAATCACATTGTTATCTCAGTTGATGCCCAAAAAGCATTTGACAAAATACAACATCCATACTTATTAAAAGCTCTGGAGAGAACAGCAATAGATGGAACATTCCTCAAAACAATAAAAGTCATATACAACAGACCAACTGCTAACATTATATTAAATGGAGAGAAACTTAAATCGTTCCTCCTAAGGTCAGGAACAAGACAAGGATGCCCACTTTCCCCACTTCTTTTCAACATAGTGCTGGAATTCCTAGCCATAGCAATAAGGCAAGAGGAGGACATCAAAGGGATCCACATCGGCAAGGAAGAAATAAAGCTATCCATATTTGCAGATGACATGATCTTATATCTGAAGGACCCAAAAAACTCAGTCCCCAAACTCCTACACCTAATAAACCATTTTGGCAAAGTAGCAGGATACAAAATCAATCCACAAAGTCAGCAGCTTTTCTGTACACCAGCAATGTACAAGCAGAAAAGGAAATTATGTAAACAATTGAACTTACAGTAGCCAAAACAAAAAAAGAATAAAGTACCTAGGAATCAACCTAACCAAGGACGTGACTGACCTATTTAATGAGAAATATAAAAATCTAATAAGGGAAATCAAAGAAGACACAAGGAGATGGAAAGGCTTTCCTTGCTCATGGATAGGCAGAATCAATATAGTGAAAATGGCCATATTGCCCAAATTGTTATACAAATTCAATGCAATCCCTATCAAAATCCCAGTTACATTCTTCACTGAAATAGAGAAAGCAATCCATAAATTCATATAGAACAGCAAAAGACCTAGAATAGCCAAAGTAATTCTAGGCAAAAAAAAAAGTACTGCAGGAGGTATCACAATACCAGACCTCAAGCTCTACTATAGGGCCATCATAACAAAAACAGCCTGGTATTGGTATAAAAACAGACCAGAAGACCAATGGATTAGAATTGAAGACCCAGAAATTAATCCGCAATATTACAGTCAGCTGATATTCGACAAAGGAGCTAAAGACATACAATGGAATAAACATAGCCTCTTCAACTACTGGTTCTGGGAGAAGTGGGCAGCCATATGCAGAAAACTCAAAGGAGACCCAAGCCTATCACTATGCACCAAGATCAACTCAAAATGGATCAAGCACCTCAATATCAGACCTGAATCCTTGGAACTACTGAAAGACAGAGTAGGAAAGACGCTACAACTTACAGGCACAGGAAAGAACTTCCTGAATAGAGTCCCAGGAGCACAACAAATAGGAGAGATAATCGACAAATGGGACTACTACAAATTAAAAAGTTTTTTCACAGCTAAGGACATAGCCACCAAAATAGAAAGACAGCCAACCATATGGGAAAGGATCTTTACCAGCACAGCAACAGACAAAGGCCTAATATCTGTCATTTACAGAAAACTCACAAAACTAAGCCCCTCCAAGCCCAATAAACCAATGAGGAAATGGGCAAAGGAGCTAAAGAGAGACTTCAAAAGAGAAGAAATAAAAATGGCAAAGAAACATATGAGGAAATGTTCAACATCCCTTGTAGTAAAGGAAATGCAAATAAAAACAACCCTGAGATACCACTTCACTCCAGTTAGAATGGCCTATACTCTGAACTCAGGCAACAACAAATTCTGGAGGGGGTGCGGGGAAAGAGGAACCCTTCTCCATTGTTGGTGGGAGTGAAAATTAGTACAACCACTTTGGAGAACAGTATGGAGGTTTCTCAAAAAGCTCAATATAGACCTATCTTATGACTCAGACATACCACTCCTAGGCATCTATCCTGAACAGCAGGTCCCAATATATCAAAAAGACATTTGTACTTCCATGTTTATCGTGGCACAATTCACATAGCCAAAATATGGAAACAATCCCGATGCCCCTCCACAGACGAATGGATCCAAAAAATATGGTACCTATACGCAATGGAATACTACATAGAGATTTGGAATGGTGAAATATTGTTATCCACAGGGAAATAGTCAAAACTTGAACAAATAATGTTGAGCGAGACAAGCCTAGAACACAGAAAACAAAGGGGCATGATATCCCTAATATCTGACTGTTAAGAAGGGGTGACAGAGAGACAGTAGAGACCAGGTCTGTGAAACCAAAAACTGCTTGTCAAATGGTATTTCCCACAGGATTGGGGCAGCGACCCAACATTATATAACTAAAACCAAACAACTAGTCAATATATAAAGGTCAAAAATTGACCTCTCAGTGGAATACAATAGCTCAAAATCTATGTATGTATATTCATATAAGACTACTGTCGATATATTGTCTAATATCGACATTACATTTAAAACCCTAGGCGAATTTTCTTTGGCCTAGGCCATGTGGCTACTGTATATGTTCTTGGTACATTTTGTATTGTATATATGTCTACCTGACCCAGGGAAGGGAAAGAAAAACAGGGTGTAAGATACCAAAAGAAATGTACACACTGCCCTACTATGTAGCTGTACCCTTTTTGCACAATACCTTGTCAAAAAATTTGTTTAATTAATAAATAAATTACAAAAAAAGTAACAAAATCTGGAGAGGATGTGGCCAAAAGAGAACCCTACTACATTGTTGGTGGGAATGTTCAACCCCTCTGGAAATCAGTGTGGAGGTTCCTAAGAAGGCTAGAGCTCCTCCCCTACGACCCAACAGCCTCACCTTTGGGCATCTACCCAAAGGACTACAAGCACTACACTAAAGCCACCAGGCCAACTGTGTTCATTGCAGCACAACTCAGCCTTGCTAAAACAAGGAACCAACTGACATGCCCTTCAGTAAACAAGTGTATCAGGAAAATGTGGTACATATACACAATGGAATTCTATGCCTCCATCAGAAGGAAGGGCACTGCCCCTTTCATAAGGAAATGGAAAGACTTGGAAAAAAAGTCATACAAAGTGATGTGACCCAGATCCAATGAAACATAAACCCTGTGGTGTCCCTCATAGGGAATTGGCTAGTCATGGTAGAAGGTCAAAATACCCCAATAGCTACACCTGTATGATCACATCAGATGTTTCCAAGTGAACTGCACATTACAGAGTCAAGTTATACCAATACTGTTATTATTATCAACATGCCATGCCCTGGATACTGTTTATATAGGTATTAGAACTGTGAAAGGAAGAGGGAATACCAAAATCGAGAGACAAAGAACAAAAAGACAAGCCATTCAAAAAGCAACACTTAGAAGGCCATTTGGTGTAAACCAACTGCACAACTCTTGTGGGGAGAGGGGAAAGGGGAGGGGCTAATGGGGGAAAATGAACGAGGAGGTAACAAGTAGAACAATAAATGTACTCTCTGAATCTGTATGATTCTGTAACCTCTCTGTACCACATTGATAATAAAGAAACTTTTTTTAAAAAGAAGTGCAAAATCCTCCCATGCTCCTGGATTGGGAGGATTAACATCATGAAAATGGAAATATTTGGAAATGTTGTCTACCAATTCAATGCAATACCCAGCCATATCCCAACACCGTTCTTCAATGAAATAGAGGAAGCAATTCAGAAATTCATATGGAACAATAAAAACACCCACAGAGCAAATACTGTACTAAGTAGAAAGAACAGTGCAGGAGGAATATAGATACCGAACTTTAAGTTGTGTTGCTGAGGGAGGGGTAACAAACAGTACAAGAAATGTACCCAAGGCCTAACATATGAAACTGTAACCTCTCTGTACATCACTTTGACAATAAATTTAAAAAAAAGAAAGTAAAAAAGAAATGTAAATGAAAAAAAAAGTTGTGTTGCAAAGCTATAGTAATAAAAACCACTTGGTACTGACCCGAGGACCAAGGGAACGGAACTGAAGACCCAGAAGTGAACCCACAGACCTTCGGCTACATGGTGTTTGACAAAGGTGCTGAAAGTATATATTTAGACAAAGACAGCCTCTTCAACAAATGGTGCTGGAAAAGCTAGGTCAATACCTGTAACAAACTAAAACTAACACCCTGCACCAAAATCAATTCCAAATGATCAAACACCTAGAAATAAAACCAGATACCCTGAAAACACTACAAATAGAAATAAGAGAAACTCTAGGACTTCTTGGCACTGGAAGAAACTCCTCAGCAAAGGCCCCAGAATGCAACAAATCAAAGAAAGTTTGGATATGTGGGACTGTATCAAACTGCAGAGCTTTTTCAGGGCAACGGACATAGCTTCCAAGTAAACAGAAAGCCCACATATTGGGAAAAGATCTTTACTAGCCATACAACAGGCAATAGATGAATGGTTCAGGCAAATGTGGTACATATACACAATGCAATTCTATGCCTCCATCAGAAGGAATGGCACTTCCGCTTTTATAAGGAAATGGGAAGACTTGGAAGAAATCATTCCAAGTGACGTGACCCAGACCCAAAGAAACATAAACCCTATGGCGTCGCTCACAGGAATAGCTAGTGCAGGATTCGGCTAGTCATGGTAGATGATCAAATACCCCAATAGCTACACCCATATGATAACATAAGGTATGCCAAGTGAAGCAAACTCTACGTTATAGAGACGAGTTAAACCACTATTGTATTTATTATCAATATGCCATGTGAAACCATACTTTTTGTAATTTTTCTCTTTCTTTTCTGTCTGTTTGTTTTGTTTCTCTTGTATTCTTTCTTGAGGCTTTGCACAACCTTGTTACCACTATATCTCATGTGAATACCTGAATACTGTGTATGCAGGTATTAGAACTGGAAAGGGGAAAGGAAATATAAAAATTGAGACATTAGCATTCAAGCTGGTGGGCACAGACTACCATAATTTGGGCAGACTTCTTAAATAGAACAAAGACAGTTATCCTTAGAGCAAGAAGAATTCGTCCAGAGTTTGACTTTGGGCATTAATTTGAACATTGGCCCTTTCCTTGGCCTCCAAGCCATCAGTCTATACCTATAGATGCTGGAGTTAATAATACAATCTCTAAAAAGTAGTACATTGTGTTTGCTAATATGATTTGTGCATGCTGTTAACTATCATGTGACATGAGGAAAAATTAAAGTAAATGCTTAAATGGAAGATCATGCTGAATAGCTTTTGGTAAAGTATCAATGATAAACTATACATTTGCAACTTTATCCTTGTAGGCAGTAGTACAGGGCTCTTTTCTTTGAATAACATGCATACAAAGATGGAAAGAATAATGAGAAGACAAGGACAGTGTTTCTGAAGATATAAAATACTATCAATAAATAGACAATTGAAGCCTTGGGGTGCATGGGAAAAATAACAGGTATGTGGACTAAAGCAACATGTGTGTTGTTTTGTCTTTGATAATTTTGGAACTTGGTGTAAAATGTCTTTGAAAATGAAACAATGGAGTAGGTAGGTGAATACGTGAAAAAGTAAGTAACAACTTAAAAGTTGTTGGGAACCAGTCAGATCTTTCCCACAATTTCCATCTAATGGACCAGTGATCCCCCTGATTCTAGATTTGATGCTATCTTTGAAAGAATAAAAATAAAATGCGTCTCGACAAAGGAAATGCCATCATAGGAAGGACAGAGGCACAACTTTGGAATGACAGTTCTGGTGCAAATGCAAAGAGACACTGCAAGCGTGGAGAAGCTGTGCAATTCAACTGTTTTACAAACACTTATGGTCAGATGCCGCCTTTCATCTGGAGCCTTGAGAAAGTCAGAGCAGCCCAACAAAACAGATCAACCGCACCTTCATCAGATGACTACGTGCAACACACACTTAGCAACTACAAAGGTATTACTTTCTCATAGATAATTATAAATATTCACAAGAAAAAGAACTTTTGAAAAACACATAAAGTATTAAATACAAGATTGAAAGAACTAATTAGATGTTTATGGGATGCAGAAATCTTTCAGAAAATAAGAAAAATGAGATGGGTAATTGAAACATTGTAAAATTAGATGCAAAATTTACTAGTTGTAAGATATATTTCACAATGCCTGGGAAAAGAATCAGCAACAGAATGATTCAGAAGTTGGACCACATGTGCAGGGCATGCCTGCTTAGGGCTGTCAGCAAAGCTGGATCTTCAGATAAAAATGAGTCTTTGGGGAAAAAAAACTATGAGTGTATCTTTAAAAATTATCCAATTGATAAGACCAAAGAAAAAATCCTTGAAAAGCAACAAAGCAAAAGAAGATTAAAAATAATACAAAAACAGTGTTTAAAAACCAGGAATCAGCTGGCTTACTGGTAGCTCATACATATAATCCTAGCTACTCAGGAGGATTAGATCTGATAACTGCAGATGGAAGCCAGCCTGAAAAGAAAGTCCTTGAGAATTTTATCTCCAATTAAGATCCAAATAGGCCAAAACTGGAGTTGTGGCTCAAGTGGTAGAGAATTCACTTTCACCACAAAAGCTCAAGGACAGAACTTAGGCCCTGAGTTCAAACCCCAGAATCATCATACACAGAAAAAAATAGCAAGAGTCAGAATGGAATGAGACATATTCTCTCTCTCTCTCTCTCTCTCTCTCTCTCTCTCTCTCTTCTCTCTCTCTCTCCCTCCCTCCCTCTTTCACTCTGTGTGTGTATATGTGTGTCTGTCTGTCTGTTTCTGTCTCTCTGTCTTTCTCCTTATGTGTGTGTGTGTGTGTGTGTGTGTTTGTGTTTCTCTGTCTCTGTCTCTCTCTATCACTCTTTGCATAGACCCTAGGACTTGAACTTAAGACTTCAAGCTCTTGCTTAGCTTTTTCTTTTTGCTAAAGATTGGCATTTTACCACTTGAGCCACAGTTCAACTGCTGGCTTTAAAAAAATACTTTTTTTCATTTCTTGGAGTTATAGAAATGGGTTACTATTGAACAAATAAGTTTATAAATACAGTGCAACTTGATCTATATCACCTCTTTTAATCATCCTCCCTCATCCCTCCCAACCCAAACACTCCCCTCAGTTTTCCAAGATTCACTGAACATACATTGAGTGTTGCAACAATATTCTCCTTCCCAAACCTTTTTACTATTCATTTATTTGGGTAATTGAACGTAAGGGTCCATGGATTTGTCTGAATAACCTGACATCCAACTTCAATTCTCACATCTCAACATCCCTAGTAGCAAAGAATATAGACATGAACTAGCTACTTCACTAAGACGTTCGAATGCCAACCAGAGATACAGCGTTTTAAAATTTTAAGGAAAAAAAATGCCAGAAAGAGTTGTAGGAAATATAAAGTTTTGATGGCAACTAAAAGTCATCAGTTTACTTATGTTTTAGCTCCAAATCACATCAACTTGCCAAAATAATGGAAAACTGATGGTTGAACTATGCATCATTCCAGTTCTAAATGTCACACAGGTAAGGAGATATCAAGGTGCAAGATGGAAGAAAACCAGGTGAATCTGAATTTCAATTAAAGTTAGCTAATCTTTTTCATGAAAAGCAAGTGGCTCATTCTTAAATGTAAAAAATAGTGTTGGTAGCAGTTATCTGTACTTATTGAAGTTAAAAGACAAAAAATCTTAGATTAAAGATACCTCTTCAATTGAAAGAATGTAGAGTAGGGGAGTGCTACATTTGGGCAACAACATATACATATCAACTGTGAAGTTAAAATATTGATATAAATGAAAATAAAAGCACAAATAATAAGCTGGAGCCAATCTGCTTTTCTGAGAAATATCAAAATCTTTTATCTGTCAATTATAACTTTAGTTGGCAAAACACCAAGTTTTTTTTTTGTTGTTGTTTTGTTTTTTTTTTTGCCAATCCTGGCAAAAAAAATCCTGGCTTGAACTCAGGGCCTGAGAGCTGTCCCTGAGCTTCTTTGGTACTCTACCACTTGAGCCATAGCACCATGTTTGTCTTTTCCTTTTTATGTGGTACTGAGGAATTGAAGTCATGGTTTCATACATGCTAGGCAAGAATTTTACCACTGCTTTGTTGCTAAGCCACATTCCCAGCCCTACCAACTCTGATTTGATTGATTACAACTGCAAGAAGACTTTGGAATGTTGGCTTTGTTTAGGTGTTTTGTTTGTTTCCAGTACTGAGGCTTGAAAGCACAGTTTCATTCGGTCACTGGGGCATGTTATTTTTGCTCACAGCAGGCCCTCTAACCACTTGATCCATGCCTCAGGTTTAGCTTTTTGCTTGTGTAATTGGAAATAAAACGCTCAAGAGTTTGCTTGTTGATTTAGAACCTCAGTTCTTAGAAGTCAGTCTGAATAGTAGGGTTATAGACATAAGCTGATCTATCTATCTATCTATCTATCTATCTATCTATCTGTATACATATATACACATATATTGCATATATGTCTCTCTATATATTGCATATATACTGTCATTTCCTCTTTCTTCATGGCATCATCCCTGTGGGAAGGTGATTTTGCCTGGACATGAAAAAAATCATCATGTTAATGAATAATAAAGATCAAAGAAGTATACAAGAAGGTGGGGGAGCACCAGTCTTAGCATTTAGTTACACAGAAAGCGGCTGAGCATTGTTTATTATTCTTATTGTGGGTTCTGATAGGACCCAGTGCGATGTGTTTTCTGTAGAATGTAGATGCAGAAGCCATAATCTGTGGTGGTTAGCCTTTGTCATCTTGTAAAATTCAGTGTCTTCTCCTCCTGTGGCTGGAACACAAAGGGACCCATCCCTATCTTTTCTTTTCCCCCTCTCCAGTTTATTTGTCAAATTTCCTGAAATGAAATCTATCTTCCATGTTTCCATCATCAGAAATGGATTTCTGAAACACTGATGTGATCATGGCACTCTTTCAGGCCATAAATTCTTCCTACCGAACTTACCATTTGTCCTCCCAATAAAGCTGAAACTCTCCTAGCAAATGTGTTTCTTATTTTCTGTTTTTGTGGTACATCATAACCTGCTCTTCCTATCTTCTGCTCTTCATATTCTCTAACTTTCCCACTATGCTGAGTAACTTCCTGTGTGATAGGTGGGCAATGTCTTTGCATTACTGTATGGAATCACAAACTTTCAGTGTACCCACAACTAAATTTTAATCAAACATACTTATGAGCACCAAGGACAAATGTTATGGAAAGGAAATTATACTTTGTAATGGGACTGGAGTATTAGCAACAAAACTCTGAGTTTGATGGAAGTGTTGGCTTAAGGGTGTTAATTTGTCAGAATGTTAGTGTTCTGGTATTACTTAAAGAAATGCAAAGTTCAACATGGCTTAATAATATAAAGATGATCTGAAAAAGATGGTTCTTATCCTTGTCCAACTATAGAAAGACAGTTGGAAGTTCAAGTCTAAGGACTGTTACATGTGATATTTGAACTTGTAAGGCAGGGAAGGTTTACATGCTGTTGTTTGTTGTATGAATGAGTTAAAGATTTAAAAAAAAGATGAACCAAAAGCTTCACTTATTAGGCAAAAAAAAAAAGAATAATAAAGATCAAGTAAGTGTACAAGAAGGTGGGAGAGCACCAGTTTTAGCATTTAGTTAGACAGAAAGCGGCTGAGCACTGCTTATTATTCTTATCGTGGGTTCTGATAGAACCCAGTGTGATGCCCTTGCATCTGTCAACATAAACAGTCACAATAAAGCTGCCGGTAGTAAATATGAGGAAAAAAGAAATTCAAAAATCACAAGGACATCAATATACCAAAAGAGAACTTCACTAAGTTAAAAAAACACAGAATTATAGTATATTAGAATAAACACTTTATAATTTTTAAAAATTCAAAAGACAATAATTATTCAGGCTTGATATCCAAAACAATTATGCTTAATATACCTACAGTATCTAAAATTTGAATAGGCAAGTGAAAATATTTCAACAACACTTTATATATGTGTGTGTGTGTAGTGTGTGGGGGTGTGTGTGTATAAAACTTTTCCAATTTAAGAACTAGGAAAAGAAAAGCAAACTTTCCAAATCTAATTGAAATGGAAATGACAAGAATTAAAACTGAATTAATTAGAGAATGCAAAAACAATAAAGATGAATAGTAAAACATGTTCTTTGCCAAGTTCAAAATTCTCAAATTATTTGCTAAAATGAGTAACAAAAATAGAGAAAGATACAACTACTTGGAGGCAGATATGTGAATAAAACCACCAATATACTTTAAAAAATAACAAAACCCCACACTTTAACAATATACTGAGACCTTCAAATGTATAGTTGTAACAGAGTACTGGGTTCTTGCCTACTCTAACTACTCCGGAAGCTGAGGATTGTGGTTAAAAGCCAGCCTAGGAAGAGTTTGCGAGATTCTTATCTTAAATAAACTACCCAGAAAAAGCTGGAAGTGGCACTGTGGATCAAGTGGTAGAGTGCTAGCTTTGGGGACAAAGCTGCTCAAGGACAGTGCCCAGGCCCTGACTTCAAGCCCCAGGACTAGCAAAAAAGGGGGAAAAAGTATAGTTGTAATAGAAGCTAAAATGATAACTGTTAAATATTACTACCTTTATGTTTGAAATGATTATCATTAGGCTTTACAGGTCTATCTGTTAAATAGCTAATAGTGAAATTTAAAGAACTAAACTACGTGTTGTTCTGATTGTGAAATTCTACCATTTAATAGGCAAATATAGAGCTTCCTCATTAATAGACGGGCTAAAGACTTAAAGAGAGACTTCTCTGAAGAAAAAATGAAAATGGCCAAGAGAAACATGAAGAAGTACTCAATATTCCTGCCCATAAAAGAAATGCAAATTAAAACAACACTGACTTTCCACCTCACCCCAGTAACAATGGCCATTATGAAGAAAATTAATAACAACAGACTCTGGTGGGAATGTGGCCAAAGGGAGCACTACCTAAGGCTAAACACAGAACTCATCTAGGACTCAGGAACTCCACTTTTGGGCATTCACAAACAAGGTCATATCAAAGCTACTAGCATAACCATGTTCATTGCAGCACTATCTGCCATAGCTAAATTATGTAACCAACCCAAATGTCCCTCAGTAAATGAAAAGGTCAGAAAGTCGTGGTATATATAAACAATTAAATTATATGCTTCTATCTGAAACAATGGCTTTACCCCATTTGTAAGAAAATGGAAGGACTTGGGGAAAAAAAATCATACTAAATGAAGTGAGCAACACCAAAAGAAATATACACTCTATGGTTTACCTCATTGGTAATAATTAGTTTATGCTAGTACAGTCCTAGCAGATGATCACATTTACTTAATAGCTATGCACATATGATGACATAAGATGATACTAAGCAAAATGATGTTCAAAATATGGAAACAAATTGTTTTATTGATGTTATTTTAGCATATTAT
Organism: Perognathus longimembris pacificus; assembly: GCF_023159225.1. Lineage (NCBI taxonomy): Eukaryota > Metazoa > Chordata > Mammalia > Rodentia > Heteromyidae > Perognathus > Perognathus longimembris. The sequence goes on along the minus strand of NC_063180.1, from coordinate 2,061,736 downwards.
TTGAAATCATTTCTTTTTTTCTTCATTTTTCTTTCTTATGATTTTGCCTCTGTTGTCACTCTATTTGATTCTGGTATGCTGGGTATTGCATATATGTTTGTCTGAATTAAGGAAGAGAAGGGGAACCTCAAAATGGTGAGACAAAGGGTAAAAGGCGAACCAGTGTAACAGCAATACTTAAAAGACAATATGTTGTAAGATAACTATACAATTGAGTATGGGAAACTGTGGAGTAGGGAAGGTGAGGAAAGAAATGAAGGTGAATGTACTCACCACCATATGTAACTGTAACCTCTCTCTACATCACCTTGACAATAAACATAAATAAAAATGAAAAGAAAACTAACTTTTGCATAATTGATGCTTGCTGGGATGTCTAAAAGAGGATGCTAGTACACTGTTGCTAGGAATGCAAACTTGTTCATCCACTCTGGAAAGCAACATGGAGTTTTTCAAAAGACCAAGAAAGAGCACCCCTATGACCCCACAATTCCACTCCTGAGCATTTATCCAACTGGCCACAAAAAAGGACATGCTATAGCTACCAGCCCAACCATACTCATTGCAGCTTTGTTTACCACAGTCAAGATATGGTAGTAACCCAGATGCACCTCTGTGGATCACGAAAATGTGGTGTATCTACACAATGGAATTCTACACTTTCATTAAAAAAATTATATTGTACCACTCATAATGAAATGGAAAGCCTTGGAAATTTTATAATTTATAATTTATATTTATATTTATAATTTATAATTAAGAAATATAAGGCAGACACAATGACACATATATTGCAAGGTTTCCCTCATTTGTGGAAACAAGAATGTGCCTATATATCTACAAGTAAACACACAGGATGATAGAATATTTAAAAAAAAGTTATACATGATAAATTATAGCAGAGTCTAGATATTTACACAGTGAGACCAAAGGAGGATATTCTTTTTTTTTCCAATTTTTATTATCAAACTGATGTATAGAGAGGTTACAGTTTCATATGTTAGGCATTGGATACGTTTCTTGTACTGTTTGTTACCTTGTCCCTCATACCCCCCTCCCCCTTCCCCCTTACCCTTTCCCCCCCTGAGGTGTTCAGTTCACTTACACCAAACAGTTTTGCAAGTATTGCTTTTGTAGTTGTTTGTCTTTTTTTACCCTGTGTCTCTCAATTTTGGTATTTCCCTTCAATTTCATAGTTCCAATACCAGTATACACGGTTTCCAATATACTCAGATAAGATTACAGAGATAGTGTAGGTACAACCACTGGAAGGTGATACAAGAACATCATCAATAATAGAAGCTACAGATACACATGGGAGGTTGAAAGTAGTTACAACTGTGATATAACAATTGTCTCCATAACATGGAGTTCATTTCACTTAGCATCATCTTATGTGTTCATAAGGGTATAGCTATTGGGCCTTGTGATGCTCTGCTATGACTTGCCTAGACCTGTACTAATTATTCCCAATAAGGGAGACCATAAAGTCCATGTTTCCTTGGGTCTGGCTCATTTCACTTAGTATAATTTTTTCCAAGTCCTTCCATTTCCTTACAAATGGGACAATGTCATTCTTTCTGATAGAGGCATAAAATTCCATTGTGTATATGTACCACATTTTCCTGATCCATTCGTCTACTGAGGGGCACCTGGGTTGGTTCCAGGTTCTCGCTATGACAAATTGTGCTGCGATGAACATTGTTGTGCTGGTGGCATTACTGTGATTTTGTTTGTGGTCTTTTGGATAGATACCCAAAAGTGGGGCTGCTGGGTCATAGGGGCGTTCTATATTTAGCCTTCTGAGGAATCTCCATACTGTTTGCCAGAGTGGCTGAACCAGTTTACATTCCCACCAACAATGAAGTAGGGTTCCCTTTTGGCCACATCCCCCAAAGGAGGATTTTTTTATGGGAAGATCACTAAGTCTCATGATCATATGAAAGGATATTAATTTAATGAATTTGTGAAACTCTTTGAACCTTGATACTTTCTAACTACCTGTGACCTTACCCCGCCCATGATCCTCACTATGCATCCTATCTCCTGAGTCTCCTCAGTTCAGTGTGGTGTCCCTCTTCAATGTCATTAAAATTGATCGGGTCTGTTGAAGTTGGTATCTTTGTTTTTCATTTTTCTCACCTTTTGAACTTGTCCTTTCCCTGAAAACTCAACACCCACAGTTTCAGAAGTTTCTGTCTATAGCCTTTGGTTCTGTTGATTATGGGCCAGTGAATTAGTAGAATACTATGGTGGAAGTAGCTGCCCACTACATGTTACACAGGAAGCAGAGGAGAGTCAAGGCAAGATATAACCCATAAGGACACACACATTTTCAAGCTACACCTTCCAACTGAGCTCTACCAAAATAACAATTTCTGCTGGGGAACAAGCCTTTAACAATGAAGCTAAGAGAATCAGTTCATATTCAAACCGTAGCCCCTGGTACCCACAGTTTTTTGTACTGTATCATGTTATGACTTTTTGGTGAAATATTTTCTACAAGTAAGTGAAATCATGCAATGTGTTTCTACCTATGCTTGGATTATTTCACTTAATGTATCCCTCCAGCTCCTTTATGTTGTGGAAAATGTCAAGAGCTGGCTGTCTTCAGGACTGAATAATAGAGTATTCCATTATTTATTTGTGCTAAAATGTCTTCATTGGCTTATCAGTGGAGATAGATTATTTTCATATCTTGGCTATAGTGAACAGTGGTGCAATAAGCATGGGAGCCAAGAGTGATACATTCTGAGGTAATAAGCTCATGCTTTTTGTGCCCAGAAGAAAGACTACTGGCTCATACTACAATGATATATTCCTTAATTTAAATTTTAATGGGAATATTAAGTTGCACATATATAAATCTATGGCTATTTTCCCTTGCCTTAGCACAAGGGGTATTATTTAAATTCTTACTCTCTTTTCTCTTTTTCTCCTGATTTTTTCCATATCCTTCTGGGAATTCCATGTAGCCTTGGTTCTGTTATACTTACTTTTTCTTTCTGTCTCTCAGTATTGTTTTTGAAGAATTTTCTCATGTGTTTATTAAATTTTTCCATGTTTACTCTGGTGTTTTCACAGGCCTTTATAGGAAGTGTTTTTATTTCAGCAAGGGAGACAGCTATCTCAGGGTTTCCCATTCAAAGTACTTCCCTCCACCTATATGCAGTCCCAAGCTCTTGCCTCTTGAACCTTGGTAATATTAAATTCCCAGCCACTGAGCAAAACTAGCGGTAGCAAAAGAATGTATGAACAACTGTACTGCATCAAATTGAAGTCAAGAGAGCAGCTCTGACTCCCATCAAGAACATTATTTGAAAAAGTTTGAGATTACTGAGCATCATGCACTCACTTGCCAGGCTGGTGTGTTCCTCATAGCTAATGTCAATGTTAGAGGCAATATCTACTGTATAAGCTACAAGATGTTTTATTTTAATTGACAGATCTATGCCTAGCTATTTTGAAAATTCACATTTGTTGCTTATAACTATATAATAATAAATTTTAATCATATAATTTGTAAAATCTAAAAATAAATTTATAAAAATAGTAAATATATAAATATAAATGAGTGAATAAATATGCTAATAATAGGCTACATAATATGCTGTTGGTTCCATCAACAGTTCCTTGTACTTTTCTGTTGTATTTCAGCCTGTTTTCAACTAGGACTCAATTTCAATTGTCTTCATTTCAAATACATTAAAACATTTAGGATCTCTTCTTTTGATATCTCCTTGTTATTCTCATGCATTAAAAGTGATATTTTCTGGGCTGGGAATAGAATTGAGGAATAGCAGGGGTAGTATAAGACATTGGGTTTGGAAGTCAAATTCCTCCAGTGTTCTCTATACAATAAGAATCAAATGCCTCCTTTAAAAAGTATTAGTAATGCAATCCAAAGAAGAAAGTATATACAATACAAATTAAATGCGATAGTTAACTGTTAGTAGTTGAGAAAAGTAGACAGTGTGCAATTTGGAGGCACATGAACCAAGCCAGGATACTCTAGACATGTGTGTAAACTGTCTAGGGACATTACCTGCTGGGGGGCTGGAAGGAATAAAGGCATTCACAAAGCCTTGGGCCAAGAAGAGATCCATCCTCCTACCCCTTGTTCTGCATGGCGAGGCCATCCTAGGGCTTCCATTGCTCATGATGCCTACCGTAGCCTCCTCTGGCTTCATTCTTGGTTTCTATTTATGTAAGCCACTTCACAGCTTCTAGCTTACTCTTAAGAGCAAATCACCAAGTACACAGAAAATGTTTTTAAGTAGAAATAACTCCTGCACAAACACACCAGGGGTTTATGCCAACTCAAGGACAGCACTTTAATGTAGTGACTCTGTGGCTATCTCTGTCCTTTAAAGATCTGTTTACTACAGATATGGGATGATGAACTTCCCAAACCCACAATTTCTGGGCTTTGTGCCCACTAGTTTTATTTAAAAGGGGCAAAGCTACTGGCAAATGTAGCGTGCTTTCATATAGACAAAATTTAATGTGATATTAACAGTGGTATTCCTATTTAAAATAAATCCCCACACTCACAGTCCACTACTTATTGAACACCTTACCCTCATCCACATTATTGGCTTGCCTCAAGATTGCCTCTGATTTTAAGAGAAAAGAAAAGGCCAGAAAGGTGTCAGTCACAGGTAGGCAAAGTCAAAAGGAAAACATGTCTATTTCAATTTTTAGCTCTACCATCTTGGAGCAACTTCTTCAAGTCATGGTTCATTTGCATGTGATATTTCCCTCTATTAAACATGAGGGCTGTGTACTACATTTCTGATTATCCAGACACACTTTCCAATCTTTTCTGCCCCATCATGACTTTGGGAAAGGCTATCCTGTGTCTATGGATACCCCCTAGGGAGGCCATTTCAGGAGCACAGAAAGCCCCAGCCCTGACTGCTGGCACAAAATGAGAGGGGGAAAAAAGCCTGTGTTTCACTTGCTAAACCTTTGATTTCCTGACCCACACACTATCCTGCCCTGATCTATGCAGCATTAATATCTAGAAATGCTGAACACCTGAGATACTGATACATGTGCAATGCTACGTACAATATGCAGTTTATGAAACATTGAATCATGTGGCAGTTATCACTATGTTATGCTCTTTAACTCTGGGTAAGATAGTAGATACAAAGAGAAGTTACTTTTGCTATGAACAATAGTTCATAAATACTACCCTTGACCCTACCAAAAAGGAAAACCCAATGTGTGGTAGTGCGAATGGCTTTCTTTGAGTCACATTTAGTTTAGTGTCTTCACTTTCTAATTTGTTCAGCATGATAACAGAAGATGGTAACGCTCTCTTCTTTCATGCTATCATCTCCACTCTCCATCTCCCAATATCAGAATGCATTCAGCAGGATTCATACTGAACCATAAACAAATGATAAAAATAGGACAAGCAACTAGGCAGAGGTTTGAGGGCACCTGAGACAAAAGACACAGGAGGCTGAACATCACAAATGCATGCACGCAGATCAGAGAACACCCCAATTATTAGTGTCTTCCTGAAACTCTCTTGATATTGCATGGTAAGGAGAAGTTTCCTCAAACCATTTTTCTTGCTGGCTAAGGATGAATTTCATGGCTTAATTAATGATTTTATGTTCTACATATTACCCCAGTTTATAAATTTAAATAGCCTCTTGATGGTTCTTTAGGTAAGGAATGCCTTTCATAAATGTAAGATTGTTATTAATCTTAGTAATTAATATTAAAATGAATAATTAAACCTATTTTTATTTCTTTTTTATGATATTTCTGAAAATCATACATTCTTTCATGTCTACCTCCCAGATCCTCACTTTTTGGATGCTGTATTTTTCTTTAAAGTATCAAGTTTATGTCATTTTTGCATTCAATCTCTGTTCCAGCCAGTATGGGCGGCCGAAAGTGAGTCATAGATTCTTATTAGAGCTGCTATGAGCACACATGAAATTTACTGGGGTGATATCAGTCAGGAAAAGTCAGGGGTGTGAACAGCCTGGGTTGTAAACAGCTAAGAGTGAAGAGCATTTGTAGAGCATTTCTAAGTTCATGCTAATACCAATGTCACAATAGTGTGTGAATGCCAGACTGTTACTTACATCATCATATTCAGGCCACCATGGCTGAGTATGGACCTTCCTTACTTTGAAACTAAGCTGTACTGTTATATCATCAGCCATCCAAGACAGTATCCCCCAGAATTGCTGGTACTGCATTACCAGCACTTGTCCTGAGGTAGCAGCATGCACATTTTAATGAGCATGCATCACTTTAGCGGGGCATTGGAATTGGATGCAAATGTGGTTGGAAAAAGTGTTTCAGCATCACTTAGATCTCTAGCAGGATTGATTAAAAATACTCAGGAAAGTCATCCACTGGGACTCGAAAAATGAGAGATATATTAACAGGACAGTTTCCTTCCATGCCATCTTCAGCAAGGCCTGGAGGACACAGTCCATCACTTATGCTGCAGTATCCACACAATGTTTGTAAAGGGTAATAGACCTTTGACTATTGAAGCAGTTTTTTCCCCACTCTTCTTTGTCTTTAGCAACATTGAATATATACAGAGCTCTCAAAGATTTCCTGTCTTTGCATGTGGTTGAGAGGCTGAGCTTCAATCTATTTCCTCTTTGGAAATATTAACATCAACCACTCTGAGTTGCATGGTCCCTTCCAGAGGAGGCAAAGGCAGTGTTTGTCTCGAGTGTTTGTTAGACACGGATATCTCAATCCTGGTTTCTCAGAGTGAGATCTGTGGCTAGGATCAGATGCCACATTGCTGGCAAGGCCCAGGGAAAAGTGAAAATGAACAGATCTTTGTGAGTCAGCTATTAAGAGTGTCACAAATGGGATACAGAGCAATAAACAAAGCATGAGTACCCCAGGAAAGAGCGTCTAGTAAAGTCTCATAGGTCATATTTACATAGGCAGTTTTGTTTTGTGGAGCATGTCCCACAAACATGTTTGGGAACAGGTACTAAACTTTACAGACATTGAGAGGGAACATTTACATATATTTTTGTAATTTGACATTATTATGAGTGTGATCAATACATTCATTTTGTTGTGGGGATAAGAGAATGATTTTGATGCTATCAATTTGTGTACGAAGTTGCAAGGGGCATAAATTGGTCTTGCCATATAAGATATTGATCAACTCAGAACAGGTCACAAAGGGAAAGTATTTATTCGAGATTAATACCTTGAGAAAAATTATGCTATCAAATATGATCTTCTGTGACAGCACCTGACAGACGATAATACGTCCAACAAATGTTATCTGCTTTATTTATCGTTTCCAGTTCTTTTGTGATTTGTGTGTCTATCTGTGTGAAGCCATCAAATCTGTTTTCTCAGGATGTTTCTATCTTGTTTCTATCTTCTATATCCCTGACAATTCATTATGACTTCTTTATTTCATTTCCTTTTCAGAAATTCTGGCCCTCTCATCCCTCTAAGAGACAAGTTGCCCCATATCCTTATCTTCATGGGAATAGCTGGAGCTTTATCTTTTTGAGCTCTTGCAAAATGACTTCCTTCATTGGTCAGTCATTATGCTCAGCCTAAATGGTGAATATTCTATGTATGGCTTCTCTGACTTCTAGTGAATTATTGAAATGGAAGGTGGTATTTGTCCTAAAATGCCAACAATCTGGTTGGGTTCACATCTATTAGAATTTTATTCTGATGCCAATTGCACTCTCTCAGGAAATGCCAAGACAGCATTTGGTAGATCTCCTCCATGCTGGGAGACACATAGGTAACCTGGCTGATCTATGGGATTCTTTTTGTGAATCCCTGTTTGCATCAAAAGGAAAACTCATGGAAATTGTCCTTATTAAGGAAGAAGAATTAATAAAGTTATTGTTCACCATCAGGTGAAATATCAAATATCAAGTCATAATAAAATGTTTGTGCAAAGACACTTTTTAGCAAAGAATATCTTATTTAATGAAAATCCCAACACTGGAGGAATGATTAAGTAAACTATTAAGTAGCCTTTCAACAGAATACTAGATAATCATTTTGGATGCACTTTGCTAAGAATATTTAATTATGCTCAAAAACATTCATCTGTATTGGGAAATAGCAAAAGACCAGGGTGCCAAATTTTGCTTACCTTGATTAAAAAGAAGTACAATAAGCAAAAACACAAATTAGATGTTACTATATTTATTTTGTTTTTCATTACTTTTATTTTTTTCATTTTCTATTTAATTTTATTTTGTTGTAGAGGTGATGTACAGAGGGGTTACAGTTATATAAGTAAGGTAATGAGTACCTGACTACATTTCTTTTTTTCTTATTATTGTCAAAGTGATGTACACAGAGGTTACAGTTTCATATGTTACACATTGGATACATTTCTTGTAATGTTTGTTACCTCTTCGCTCATTCCACTCTCCCCACTCCCCTTTTCCCTCTCCCGCCATGAGTTGTTCAGTTGATTTACATCAAATGGTTTTGCAAGTATTGCTTTTGTAGTAGTTTGTCTTTTTATCCTGTGTCTCTCAATTTTGATATTCCCTTTCACTTTCCTAGTTCTAATAGCAGTAATATACAGTTTCCAAAGTACTCAGATAAGATACAGTGATAGTGCAGGTACAACCACAAGAATGGGATACAAGAGGATCATCAACAATAAAAGCTACGGTTTCACATGGCATGTTGAAAGTAATTACAACAGTGATATAACACTCGTTTCCATTACATGGAGTTCATTTCACTTAGCATTATCTTATGCATCCATAGGGTCATAGCTATTAGGCGCTTGTGATCCTCTGCTGTGAGTAGCCTAAACCTGTGCTAATTATTCCCTAGGAGGGAGACCATAGAGTCCATGTTTCTTTGGGTCTGGCTCATTTCACTTAGTATAATTTTCTCCATGTCCTTCCATTTCCATACAAATGGGGCAATGTCATTCTTTCTGATAGAGGTATAAAATTCCATTGTGTATATGTACCACATTTTCCTGATCCATTCGTCTTCTAAAGGGCATCTGGGTGGGTTCCATATTTTAGCTATGATAAATTGTACTGCAATGAACATTGTTGTGCTGGTGGCTTTAGTGTGTTCTTGTTTGTGGTCTTTTGGGTAGATGCCCCAAAGTGTGGCTGCTTTATCATAGGGGAGCTCTATGTTTAGCCTTCTGAGGAATCTTCATACCACTTGCCAGATTGGCTGAACCAGTTCACATTCCCACCAACAAAGAAGTATGGTTCCCTTTTGGCTACATCCCCTCCAATTTTCATTATTGTTAATTTTCTGGATAAAGGACATTCTTACTGGGGTGAGATGGAATCTCAATGTTGTTTTGATTTGCATTTCTTTTATAACCAGTGATGTAGAGTACTTTTTCATGTGTCTCTTGGCCATTCTCATTTCCTCATCAGAGAAGTCCCTTTTTAAGTCTTTAGCCCACTTGTTGAGGGGGCTTTTGGTTCTTTGCGGTTTTGTTTTGGAGGAATTTAATTTTTTTAGTTCTGCACATATTTAACATATGGGGCCTTTTTTCCTTTTTTGGCTGGTAAATATCTTTTCACAATCTGTGTGTTTTCTGTGTATCTTGCAAACTATGTCCTTTGCCCTGCAGAAGCTCTGCAGTTTCATGCAGTCCCACTTGTCCATTCTTTCTTTGATTTGTTGCACTTCTGGGTCTTTGTTCAGAAAGTTCCATACTGTGCCAAGGAGCCTAAGTGTTTCTCCTACTCCTTCTTTTAGTGTTTTCAGGTTATCTATTTTAATTTTGAGGTCTTTGATCCATTTGGAATTGATTTTGGTGCAGGGTGCTATATAAGGATCTAGTTTTAGTTTTCTGCGGGTGTTGAACCAGTTTGGCTAGCACCATTTGTTAAAGAGGCTATCTTTCTTCCATCCTATTTTTTTAGCTCCTTTATCAAAGATTAACTAGTCATATTTCTGTAGGTTCATTTCTGGGTCTTCAATTCTGTTCCACTGGTCTTCAGGCCTGTTCCAGTGCCAATACCAAGCTGTTTTTATTACTATAGCTTAATGATACAGCTTGAAGTTTGGTATTGTAATTCCTCCAGAACTGTTCTTTCTGCTTATGATTGTTTTTTGCTATTGATGGTCTTTAATTGTTCCATATGAATTTCTGGATTGCCTCCTCTATTTCATTAAAAAATGGTGTTGGGATATTAACGGGTATTGCATTGAAACTGTAGATAGCCTTTGGCAATATTGCCATTTTGACAACATGAGTCCTCCCGATCCAAGAGCATGGAAGGGTTTTCCATTTCCTTAGTTCTACCTTAATTTTGTTTTTCATGTTTTTAAACTTCTCATCATAGAGGTCTTTCACTACTTTGGTTAAGGTTATTCCTAGGTATTTTATGTGTTGTTTTTTTTTGCCAGTCCTGTGCCTTTTGACTCAGGGCCTGAGCACCACTGTCCCTGGCTTCTTTTTGCTCAAGGCTAGCACTCTACCACTTGAGCCACAGCGCCACTTCTGGCCATTTTCTATATATGTGGTGCTGGGGAATTGAACCCAGGGCTTCAATGTATAGTAGGCAAGTGCTCTTGCCACTAGGCCATATCCCCAGCCCCATATTTTATGTTTTTTGAGGCTATTGCAAAAGGAATTGTTTTCCTGATTTCAGCCTCGGTGTTCAGGTCATGAGCATATAGAAGACCATTGATTTTTGAGGGTTTGTTTTATATCATGCTACTTTGCCAAAGTTTTGGATCAGCTCCTAGTAGCTTGGGAGTAGAGACTATGGGGTTCTTTAGGTATAGGATCATGTCATCTGCGAAGTAAGTTTAACTTCATCTTTTCCTATTTGGATCCCCTTTATGTTTTCTTCTTGCCTAATTGCTCTGGCGAGGAATTCTAATACGATATTGAAGAGGAGGGGAGAGTGCAGACATCCCTGCTTTGCTATTGATTTTAAAGGAAATGCCTTCATTTTTTCACCATTTAGAGTTATGCTTGCTGTTGGTTTTTCACAAACTGCCTTTATTATATTCAGGAGTTTTCCCTGGAATCCCAATTTTTCCAGGGCTTTTATCAAAAATGGGTGCTGCATTTTATCACATGCCTTTTCCACATCCAGAGATATGTGGTTCTTTACCTTGCTGCCATTGATGTGGTGTATTACATTAATTGACTTGCATATATAGAATCAACTTTGCATCACTGGGATGAATTCAGTTTGATCATGGTGTATGATTTTTTTCGTGACCTGCTGAAGTCGATTGGCCAGAATGTTGTTGAGAATTTTTCCATCTATGTTCATCAGTGAAATTGGTCTATAGTTGTCTTTCCGTGATGAGTCTCTGCCTGGTTTTGATATGAGGGTTATACTGGCTTCATAGAATGTGTTTGGTAGTGAGCTTTCTCTTTCAATTTCATTGAAGATTTTGAGAAATGTTGGTGTGAGTTCTGTTTTGAAGGCCTTGTCGAATTCTGCTGTGAATCCATGTGGACCTGGGCTTTTGTTGGATGGGAGATCTCTCATTACAGTTTCTATTTCTGTGCTGGATATGGGTCTGTTTAGAAGGTTCAAATCTTCATGGTTGTTTTTGAGGATATGAGTTTTTTCTAGGAAATCATCCATTTCTTCAAGGTTCTCGAATTTGTTGGCATAAAGGTTGGCAAAATACTCCCTTATTGTGTTCTGAATTTTGGTTGTTTCTGTGGTGATGTTACCTGTTTCATCTCTGATCTAGTTGATTTGGTGTTCTGCCTTTGTTTTTTGGTCAAGTTTCCTAGAGGTCTGTCTATCTTGTTAATTTTTTCAAAGAACCAACTCTTTGTTTTGTTGATTCTTTCGATTTTTTTTGTCGCTAATTCATTAAATTCGAATTTGATTTTAAATATTTGCTTCTGTCTATTGACTTGGGGTTTGGCTTGTTCTCTTTCAAGGAGATTAAGGTGCTTTCTTACGTTGTTGTGATGCTGTTTCTCCAGTTTGTTGGTGTATGCACTCAGAGATATAAACTTTCCTTGGGGTACTGCCTTTGCTGTGTCCCAAAGGAGCTGGTACTTTGCATACTGATCTTGGTTGAATTACATAAACATTTGAATTTCTGTTCTAATTTCTTCAAAAACCCACTGATGGTTTAGCAGTGTGTGGTTTTAGTCTTCATGAATTGTAGGATTTTCTGTTGTGGCTGCTTGAGTTGAGCTCTAATTTTATTCCATTGTGGTCTGAGAGAATGCAGGGAATGATTTTGATACTTCTGAATTTGCACAGATTTTCTTTTTGCCCTAAGATGTGATCTATTTTGGAGAATGTTCCATGTGCTGCTGAATAGAATGTGTATTCTGTTGTTGATGGATGGAATATTCTGTAGATGTTGGTTAAGTCTAGTTGGTCTATGCAGTTGTTTAGTTCTGCGGTTTCTTTGTTCAGTTTTTGGGGTATTGATGTGTCCAGAGGTGACAGTGGTGTATTAAAGTCTCCAACTCTCAATGAGTTTGGGTCTGTGAGTGTTTTTAGAGTCAGTAGTGTTTGCTTGATGAAGTTAGGTGCTCCTGTATTTGGAGTGTAGATATTTAAGATGGTTATATCCTCCTCTAGGAGAGATCCCTTTACTAGTATCTAGTAACCTTCTTTGTCTCTTCTTACCATTTTTAATTTGAAGTCAATTTTATCTGATACTAGGATTGCAACTGCAGCCTGCTTATGGGGGCCGTTTGCTTGGTAGATTTTATTCCAGCCTTTCACTTTTAGAAGATGTTTGCTTCTGCTGGATATATGTGTCTCCTTGGAGGCAGCAGAAAGATTGATCTTGATTTTTGATCCAACTTATGAGCTTATGTTGTTTGATTGGAGAATTAAGTCCATTAATGTTGAGAGTTAAGATTGAGAGATGATCGTTTGTTCCTTTCATTATGGCTATCTTGTTAAAAGCTGTGTCTTCCCAATTCTTGATCTAATATTCTGTTTTTCTATTTAGGGTTCATCTCTCTTTCTGTATTGTGATCTTGATTATTTTCCCTGTATAGTATATCTTTGAGGATTTTCTGTAAAGCTGGTTTGGTGGAGATATAGTGTTTCAGTTTTTCCTAACTGTGGAAGACTTTTATTTGACCTTTGGTATGCTGGGTACAGTATTCTTGGTTGATAGTTATTTTTATTTAGGGTTTGGTATACCTCATTACAGGCTCTCCTTGCTTTCATGGTCATACCGAGAAGTCTGGGGTAATTCTGATTGCTTTTCCTTTATATTTGATTATTTTCTTCTCCCTAGCAGCTTTAAGGATTCTTTCCTTGGACTCTGTTTATCCTGTATTGATCACAATGTGTTGGTGGGATGTCCTATTCTGGTCTGGTTGCTTTGGGATTCTAAATGCTTCTTGTATCTGTATAGGCCTATCCTTCCGGATATTTGGGAAGTTCTCAGCTAACATTCTGTAAAATAGTTTGCCTGTTCCATTAATTTATTTTTCTATGTTTTCCTCAATACCTATTAGCCTTAAATTGGGCTTTCTGATTGTGTCTTGATGCTCCTGGAGTGATCTGTTTTGTCGATTGGATTGGTATTTTATTGTTGTTTTTTAATCTTCCTCCATGATTGTAGTGAATCTTCAGTTCCTGAGATTCGATCTTCTGCTTCAACTAGTCTAGACTGTAGGCTAGCTACTTGATTTCAAATCTCTTTTCCTTCTGACTGGTCTTTCCTGATGATTTCCATGTCTTTGATATAATTATCTCTTATGTCCTTCATGGACTTCTTACTTCATTAATTTGGTTTTGAGCGCTGTCTTTCAGATCTTTTAGCTGGGTAGCTATCTTTTCAACGATCATTTATTGAACAAATATTTTTTATTTTTATTTTATTGTAAAGATGATATACAGAGTGGTTATGGTTACATAATAAGTAATGCCATTTCTTTTGAAGTTTTACCACTCTCTCCTTTCCTCCTCTTTTTCCTCTTCCTCCACCCTCGCACCCCTCTCCCCCTCCCAGTTGTAAAGTTCATTTCTAACATATTATGTTGCTTAGGTTCACTTTTTGTCCCACCATTTCTGTGATTTCTCTTCTCATCCCCTAATCAGATAAACCTACAAGACAAAGTGTACAGAAGTCAGAAACCTTGACCAAAGGGAGTAAGATAGGGAAGATGGAGGGAACGAAGAAGAAGAAATAACTTCACACATTACACTAAAAAAAGAAGAAGGAGGAGGAGGAAGAGGAGGAGGAGGAGGAGGAGGGAGAAGAGGAGGAGGAAAGAGAGGAGGAGGAGGAAGAAGACACTCTTGTTTATCATGGAGTTCATTTCAGTTAGCATCATTTTATATAGTCATATGTACATAGATATTGTGCTTTTGCTCAAGGCTATCACTCTACCACTTGAGCCACAGTGCCATTCTGGACTTTACTATTTATGTGGTACTGAGGAATCAAACCTTGGCCTTCAGGCATACTAGGCAAGAAGTCTATTTCTTTGCTTTCTCAAAATATAGGAGTTTAGACTAAAAAATTCTATTCATTTGCGTGTTTATATACTTCCAAAGTTTTAAAGTCTAAATTTAATGAATTGTCATTAATGTTACATTACAATGACTGTTACTCTAGAAGATCACTCATATATATTGTGTGACATTGTTTTTTTTTGGTTCTCTCCAGATTCAGATGTGAAACAGATGTTTCCTCCTTTGTAGAACAGAGTTACCAATGAATTCTTTACTTGACAGTTGACATTTAGCAGTGAAAAAAGTTTTCCTAAATGTAAGAAAATAGACCACCAGGTAAAAAATTCCCCCCCAATTGTCTCTGAAGTTATTTCCATATTCTTTTATCTTTACATTATCTACTTGAAGTAAGGAGGTCAGGTCTCTCCACCATTGTGTGTGGGGGAGGTTGTCCTGAGTTCCTAGAGGAAGGGAAGTCCTACCCCCAGGTGGAACATACTGCAGGCAAGAAGAAAACTTACTAGAAGCAAGAAAGAAAGTTGCTAAAATATAAAGTCCTGTTGTGATGGGAATGGAGATGGTTTTCCTTTCTCTTTATTGGTTCCTGTGGTCCATGCTGCAGCTATGTCACTGAGAGCTCAAATTTGGCCAGGAGTCAGAAGATCAGTTTTGCCAAGCTATGTCACGCTGAAGTGAGGTTAAAGAACTCCAAGCCTCAGCTCAGAGCTACTGCATAGAGGAGAATAAGAAAGTAGGGGCATTATTCCTAATACCAGCACAAACCAACATCAGTCATAGCTGGGTCTGTGGGTGATTCTGTGGAAGTCTGTAACACTTTTGATACTCTACAAAACAAACCACAAACTAAGGTAATAATGTAAATGATGCTTGCCCTTTTTGGATATTGTAGAGTCATGATCAGCTGTAAGTAATGTTTTCAAATGCAAATATATGGATGAATATTGTTGCACTCGTAGAAATCGAAGTTAAATAAAAGTTTAGGTACATAGAAAAATTAATCTCTGAAACAATAGAACCATCTAGGAAAGAAGAAAAGGTAAATTAAGTAAAGATAGTTCTTGACTATTTACTATCAACCTGACTGTGTTTGCCGAAGGACTGGTCTTCTTGCTGAAATAAAACCAAGCCAACAAAATGGGGAGGAGGGAGGGTGGTATGAGGGATGAGGTAACAAACAGTACAAGTAATGTATCCAATGCCTAACGTATGAAACTATAACCTCTCTGTACATCAGTTTGATAATAAAAATTTGAAAAAAATAAAAAAACAAGCCAACTAGCAAAAACAACAAAATACATCAAATAAAACAAAGAACATCAAAAATAATTTTAACAATGGATATGTCCTTACATATGGACATATGTATATGAATATATAAGCAAACAAACACATGAATATGTGTATATAGACCCATAGATAATAATTTTAGAGTGATGAAGGGTGTTAGATTCATTGGATGCATTGTATGTGGAAGTGTTGAAATTAAACTAACACATGTTAATAAAAATCTTTTAAAATCACACACACGTAAACATATTGATTGCACAAGATTATACATTGATTGCACAAGAATCTTATTGAAAACCTTTTGCCTAAAGGCAATTAAGGGGTGGAGTTTGAATAAACAAAGAGTAGTAGAAGGGGGTATTCTGAATCAAATGAGCATATCTATATATGACATAAAGGTGAAAATTCTTGGTATGATTAATATACACCAAAATATAATTCATAAAAGAAAGCAGAAAAGTCTCTGTGTATGTGTGTGTGTGGGGGGGGTACCAGTGGGAAGGAGGAGTGTGGGTTCGGAGAGGGCAAATAAAAATGAATATTATGGGTTACTTCATATGCATAATAGAACATTGCAAACTACTGAGACTGTTCTAAAAGTGGTAAGGGAATGAGTGTGAAATTGATCAGGGAGCATCGTACGCTTTTACAGCGATGCCATAATGAAATTCCTCTTGTACAACTAACATATGCTAATAAAGTCTTAAAATATCAATAAACATATCTCAGTTGAAGTTCTTGTTATGACTTAGTCCTGTTTCTAGAAAGAATTTTAACAAGTGGAGACGAATAGAAATTCTCTTCCAATTCAAAGCTTAAGAAGACTGTGCCCTTTGACTGCGTGCTCTCTGACCTCATTTCCCTCAGGACTCACCTCACTCTCATCAGCAGGATGCTATGGCCAGAGAAGAATGTCGACCACATGCGTACTTCTACACCTTTTGTTTCAGTGCTTTTCTCTTCCAAATACTTCTTCCACCTACGAAGGAGCTATCCATCCTGCATTTTCTTTTCCAATAAATATCTCTCTTCCTTCACTAATAGTGCACTCAGCACATAGTAGCTTATCTTCTTGTTCTTTTGGTTGTAAAGTATGTTAGAGACAAGGACTGACATGGGGAGGCTATATGAGTAAGCAGTTGGGAGAAGCAGGTTCCATTGCAGTGATGAGATAGAGGGGCTACTCTAGAGGCTGCGACATGGAAGGCCCATGCATCTCCTGAGAATAACAGTGCTGAGCACAGAAGAAAAAAAAAAGCGAAGAACAAAGCAGGAAACAGATGCCTGGGGCCTAAGATAATTGTGACATGGCAAAAACCACCAAAAGTTGAAGGGAATAAGGTTCTGGAGTCATTCTGTTGAGCAAGTTTGGGGCTTGCTATGGAAACATGGAATGATAAAGTCAGGGGGGAGAAAGGGAATTCTTTGAAGTTATATGTTGCAGGATTATGAAGAACTCTTTCTATGTGAGTGAAATGTTTAATGTTACTAACCAATAATCACTTTGTTAGCAGTTCAGAGGATGTGTACTATGATTGTAAAGAACACAAAAGATGCGAGTCCTTGAGTAGATCCTCACAGTAGTGAACATGGGTGTAGGTAGTATTGATAGACTGATATACAAGATCACAGGACAAATAAATTGCAACATTTAGGCAAGGATGATTTCATGGAAATTCAAATATATCTAGTGACATGATTTCTTGTGTGGCGAGCAGCTACTGGCGTCTCCGAACAAACAGATAGGAAAGGCAATGGTTCCCAAGACTGATCAACGTCACCACTGCAGAGGGTGCCTGATCGGACCAGAAAACCAAGGTGAACCACACAGCCAACTCCTCTCAGGAGAAGGTCTCCCCACCCAGGTGGGAGGTCTTCCTTGGGATGAGAAGCTTTCAGCCAGGTAAACAAATCGGGGAGAGCGCCCACCCTGCTGATGTCCTGCTGATGCCGCAGCATAGCCAAAGGCAGGCGTTAAAAGCAGCAGCCACCAGCAGACAGGAGAGTGAGCTCAGACGCTACAGCAGAAAAGTACCACTGTGAGTGTGGAGACCAGACAGCAAGAGCTCCAACAGGACCCAGACTGCTCGCAGATCGGACCAAGCTGGACCACAGTGAAGAGCACAGAATGCAGAATGCAGAATGGACTGAAAGGGCTGGGACCAGATATCAGCGAGGGAGCTGGGCACAGCAGAGGAGAGTAGAGGCCTGTTGCCACCACCACACCCTGCCCTGGAGAAATCCCACAGCACTGAGGGACACAGACATATTCCAGGACCAATGTGTAAATCACAAAGAAATATTATAAATTTTATTACAAATTTCAAAGTTCAAGCCAACTCACCAGCTACAAAAATCAGCACAACCAAAGAAGAGATGGAGAATACAAAAGCACTTCAGGATATGATAGCAGAAATGGCCAAAACGCATCAGGAATGAATTCCAGAAACAATTTCAGGAATTCAGAATCGAATTCTAGAAGGAACTTCAGGAAGTCGAGAAAGAAATGGAAGTAAAAATCGATTCAGTCCACTCCTCACTTAGAGAAGACTTTAACATCCTGAGAATTGATGGAATCAAGGGTGTCAATTCTGGAAGATGACTCAGCCGATAAGGATCAGAAGATTATCACACATACCTGGTAAGGATCAGAAGATTATCACACGCCAAGAAACTGTCAACCTTCATGAAAGACTAATCGAGGCGATAATGGAGAGCTAGAAGAGATATAATCTGCGTATAATCGGAATAGGTGAAGGAGAGGAATATCAGAGCAGAGGTACAGAACACATATTCAATAGAATTATTACAGAAAATGTCCCCGATTTTAAAGAGGAAAACCTTACCCAAATAACAGAAGCATATAGAACACCTAGCAGACCAGACCCTAGAAGAAACACACTCAGGCACATCATAGTCAAGGCCTCAGAGCTTAACAACAAGGAACATATCTTGAATGCAGTCAAAACAAAGAAAGAACTATACTACAATGGAAAAGATCAGAATCACAGTAGACCTTTCCACACAAACTTACAACACACTAAGAGTCTGGAAGAACACCATCCATGTCCTGAAGGACAACAACTGCCAACCCAGACTTAGATACCCAACAAAATTAGAATTCACTTTCGATGGAGAAACCAAAACCTTCAACAGCAAAAAAAAAAAAAAAAAAAAAAAAAAAAAAAAAAAAAAAAAAAAAAAAAAATTAAAGGAATAGATGAACACAAACCCTGCCCTACAGAGAATTGTAAGAGGAGAATGTCACCCAACAGAAAACAGGACCAAGAAACCCCAATAGCCAGAACCCAATAGGAAAAACAGCTTAATAAACATAAGAAAGAAAGAATCAAAACACAGGGTAACAGGAAAATGAAAGGGAAAAAAACACATCTATCCATAGTAACTATAAACTGTAACCATTCCATGAGGTGAAGAATCAATGAGATAATAGGATAAAAGAAAGAAACAATTTCAAAACAGGAAAGAATATTATGGAGTCTTGATGAAAAAATGTTATAAGTAGATTTAGGGCATTGAAAAGTGAGATATTTCCGTTTCATTTAAGGCAAAATTGTAGGTACAGTAAGCTAAAGATATTGTCATTGGCTTCATACTCTTGTGGGCAAAGTATTAGCAGTGGCAGCATCGAAAGATGAACGTAGATCTCAGCACCTTCAACATTCTCATCTTCATGAATATCTCCTTTCAGCGGTATCTGAAAATACAGCAGCCAAACAGGAAGCGAAAATCTGCCAGCTTTGTCCCAGTTATTAATAACATGAGATCAATATTTGATGATTAATTACATTAATCTGTGGTCATAGTGCACATAAAGTGTAGACTTCAAATACAGCTGCTACCTGGATGACTGAAGCAGGCATTTCCATACAGCACATATGAAATAATAAAGAATTATTGAACTAATATCCTTTACAATGTATTCCCTACAAAAGATAAAACCACACTTCTTCTACATGCTAGGCAAATATTCTACCACTTAACCCACCCCAGCCCCAGTAATTGACTTTTACATGAGGGCTTAGCAAATCTAAGTGGTAATAGGGATTTGTGACTCTATTTACCACGTGGAAATTGTTCTCAGTTGAAATTAAACACCATTCTTCAAAGGAGAAGA
This sequence comes from Perognathus longimembris pacificus, assembly GCF_023159225.1. NCBI lineage: Eukaryota > Metazoa > Chordata > Mammalia > Rodentia > Heteromyidae > Perognathus > Perognathus longimembris. The sequence continues at coordinate 2,041,894 of NC_063180.1, read as the reverse complement.
GCTTTCTGTGGTGGTTTCAGAGTGACAGGCAGTGAGTTAGCATTAAATACTATATTTAGCATTTCACTATGGTCTTATACTTAGAAAAGAAATGTATTGATTTCATAATACAAACTATATGTTGAAGTACCTGACAATCTTTTTTATATGATGATAAGGAAGAAATTCATAACCTCATGAATTCTTGGCAAGAATTCTCAGCTTTACTGCCACCATTTCCAGACCTTAGCTTCCTACGTAGCTAAGATTATAAATGTTAGCCACTGAAGTTGGGGTCAAAATAAATTTGGTTGGAGAAACTGAAGAAACAACTATTAAGTATGACTAAAACCAACCATAATGTTTTTGGAGGCCAAAACATTTTTCCCATTATTTCTGTCTCCTTTTCCCTTTACTGGTTGGCTCCTAATAGTATTATCACTTCTTTTGATGGATCCTCATTGGTTGTGACTTATTTAATATAAGCCACCCCTTACCTTATTCCAAGGTAATTCTAAGCCAGGCACTGTAGACTTAAGTCATACTCATCCTTTTTTATTGAAGTTATATTTTTAATAAAGTCTCCCCATTTGTTGTTCCCCTTCCCTTTCCCAAATCAGATAAGCATATATATACAAGACACAGGGTATGAAAATAAAATGACAACAGACTAAGTTAAAGGAAATAAAAAAATTAAAGTAAAATAAATAAATTCACACGGTGCATTAAAAAAACATCACATTGACAATGAAATTGAAATAACAGAAAATAAATAAAATACAACTTTAATGAAGTCTTCTATTAATGTATTTTTTCTGTTCCATGATCCTTCCTGATTTCTGCCTTCAGAGTAGCTAGGATTTCACCAGCAAGCCACTGCATCCTGCATAAATTGCTTTTAAAGTAATGTTTATAACATTAAGAAATATACCAAACCGGATGTATAAATCAGATCCCTATTCATTTCCGTTTTGCATGTGGGCCTGGTGTTGTCACAAGCAGGGCATGAATGCTACAGAAGGTTCTACCATGCAGAACCCAGCCCCATTGTATAAGAAGGTCAGTGGACCATTTTATATTATATTGTGTTATCAGAAAATACTCTTTATGAATGAATTGTTCTTTTTTACTTCCTTTGGTATTGTTGGCCTCTCTGACAAAACAGAACAGTAGACTGACTAGAATCTGAGCTGGTCTAAGATTTCCTACCTTTCAAGTCAAGCACTATTCAACCTAGAATCTTCCCCAATGTTAGGCTGTGAATTCTAGATATTACAGTTCTTCTTGCATGGAGTATAAAAAGAACCCCGATTATGTCACCCCATGGACTGAAGTTTTCTATGCTCTCCTTGCAGGCCCACAGCTATTATAAGACTCTAGGAACACTTCTTATTTGAAATTGTGTATATAGTGATATGAGTTAATAGAAGAAGCTCAGCATGGTTCCTAGTACCAATAAATATTATTTTAAATACAATGCACGTGTTGAACCTTTACATTATATCTCTGGAACATAGGCCATATGCTTTTTACAGCTTGTTTTCATTTTCAATCTTTTTTTTTTTTTTTTTTTTTTGCCAGTCCTGGGGCTTGGATTCAAGGCCTGAACACTGTCCCTGGCTTTGTTTTGCTCAAGGCTAGCACTCTACCTCTTGAGCCTCAGTGCCACTTCCAGATTTTTTTATGTCTATGTGGTTCTGAGGAATCTAATTCAAGGCTTTGTGAATGTTCAGCAATCACTCTACCACTAAGCCAAATTCCCAGCCCACAAACTGTAATCATTCTTAACGTTGTGAAAACAAGATTTAGCTGAGGAGAGTTCATTTGTACATACAGTCAGGAGGTACCAGAGGCAGAATTATCTTAGGATTTACTAATTATGTAAAATTTGTGTGTTACTTTGTTTTGAACACATTTGGAATAATTGCAGAACATTCTATTTTGAGTAATGAGAGGAATGGAAGTCTCATTTATTTCTGAAAATAGCTTTTCTTACCGTAAACAAGTTTGAAGACTTGTTTTACTTGAACATAATTTGTCTAACAGAACAGTAAGAAGGAGCAGAGCTAAACATGTCCCAAGATGTTCAGTGTGCCTAAGAGCCACCCTGGAGCTGAAAGAAATACTGAACTCTCTCCTTCTTTAATCTCAAGGGGGCAGAGGGTGATGTCTTGAGTGCTTTTCAAGAAATCTTTCATTTTTTAAAAGTATGTCAAGACTTTTGTTCATCCAATATGATTCTTCTTGGCTCTGAAATGAATGTGTGCATGTGTGAGGAAATGCATTTGCTTTTGTGTGAGGTCATTTATAAACAAAAGGTTGCCACTAATCCACGATGGTTGCATTTAATGAATAATAAATAACAAATGCAGAAGAAAATTGATGAAAGGAAAATACAACTGTGAATTCACACTCTTCTTCTTCTTCTTCTTCTTCTTCTTCTTCTTCTTCTTCTTCTTCTTCTTCTTCTTCTTCTTTTTGCCAGTCCTGGGCCTTGAACTCAGGGCCTGAGCACTGTCCCTGGATTCATTTTGCTCAAGGCTAGCACTCAGGCACTTGAGCCGCAATGCCACTTCTGGCCATTTTCCAAATATGTGGTTCTGGGGAATCAAACCTAGGGCTTTGTGTATATAAGGCAAGCACTCTTGCCATGAGGCCATATTCCCAGCCCCACACACTTCTCATTAAACTAAATGAAGCAAGTTTCTCTTAATTTCCATAAACTCACAATACACAATTTAATACTTATTTTGACAAAGTAATAATAAGAAAATCAGCCATGTTTTGGTCTTTTAATGTGAGCAGGCTACCTTTCATACATTACCTCACATACATGAGTTGGCTACATTTCTTATTTCCAGACCAAAACAGTTGGAGAGATCAGGTAATTAACAAGGGCACACTACAAGTGACAGTAATGACTGTAAGGTCCACCCCCAGGAGGTCTCCATGCAGATCCCCTGCCCCAACCTCCCTTCTAATTATCCGCCCAGTACCTACTTTGGTAATCTCCTTTTTCTGAGGAGATCTCGACGGAATCCACTTGGCCACATCTCCCACCCCTGTCTTAGGCCTTGGCATGGCGGGATGGTTCATCCCACTCCAAAGTGTGATCTATTCCGGAGGCCAGCAGTTCCAGACTTCTGCTCTCCTGACTCCAGTCCCTTCCCACAATGTAAGAGTTACTAAAGTAGGTAGCCAATAAATGAGAACTCCACCTGGTGTTCAAGCAGAAGAGAAAACTGTATTTTGGGAACTGCTGGCATCTGGCCAAGTCCAAGGTGTGCCTGAAAGGCAAGAGAGAATATCACCTCCAGTTATGCCTTATCTGGGGCAGAGGCTGAGGAATCGGGTCCAGGATGTGACCTCAGAGAAGGGGTGGGGGCGTAACTGCTTCCAGGTGTGCCAGAAACCGAGGTAATACAGATTCTGGGTGGACACTTTAGGCAGGTGGGTGGGGTGGGGTGAAGGGGGCATGGAGCCATATGGTGGACCTTACTATCATATTGTGATCTCTTAGTGCATGCTACCACAGTGTCATCTATCTTGTTTGTTGACATTGAAGTCTCATGAACATTTTGCCCAAGGTAGCTTCAAGCCATGGTCCTCTACTTCTCTTCCTCCCTAGTTAACAGAATACACTAAATTTTACATGACAGTGAGGAGGAGGAGGAGGAGGAGGAGGAGGAGGAGGAGGAGGAGGAGGAGGAGGAGGAGTCTTATAGAAAAGAACCTAAGAGAATTCTTCATAAAGTGCTGGTGAGGATGAGCGAATTTTCTGGTCTCATTTCTCACCTCCCTCTTCCTTACTGAATTTTCTCCGTTCATGCTATCCACCATTGCTCTCACCCATATCTGTCAGGCACAACAGTGCTTGAGTATTTTGTTCTTTAATTTGTTTTTACTGGGATCATATTTCCCTAGACTTTCTCATGGCATATTCAATCATGTTGATGACTTTCAAATCTTACCTTCTCCCTAATAATTTGTAATATTTTCTCTGAAATCAATGCCAATGCCTCCTTCATTGTTACCACACTGGCTAACAGGGCCAGATATCAACACAATGCATACAGGACATAGAGTTCAATATCCAGGAGGAAATTTCTCCAAAGAGAAATAAGAAGACCCAGCACCTATATCAGAATACACTAATTATAAAGAATAAGAATCATAGGTGTTAGAAGAGGAGAGGGAAGCTGGGTAATATATTTGGAGAAGCGAGGTTAATGATTTTGGAGATTATACCTGTAAGCTCCATAACCCCCTCTCTCAGAGCTTAGGTGCTATTTCCCCAGGCAACACAAGACCCATTTAGTAAATGATTAGCTTCCACCTCCCTTTACCATGAGATGGCACTCCTTTGGAGTAGGTATAGCCATATCAGACAGAAAGATCCCCTTAACTCCTCAGGTGATCAGGGTCACCACAGATGGCAATGCTTTGGGGAAGTTATAGCCAAATATGGCAGCAAGATCTCCCAAGCCTATGAGGTATTCTTACTTCTCTATTGGGAGAAGGGGTCTTGCTTCTCCTTTGGCTGGCAATAAACCTTTCCTTTGTTCATTTGTGTCTGGATGTCTGTGTGGTTTTCTGGGAAAATCTCATTACTCTAACAATACCATTTCTTTTTTATTTTTATTATCTTTAAATGGTTGTATGAGTTGCCATGGGACAAACCAGTTTATGACTACAATGTGTCTTGGTTACTGTCACCCCTTTCAACATTATCACTCATTCTCTTACTTTTCTTAATTTTGCTGGATATACATTGAATTTTTTGTCTGTATCCTGTCCCATTTTTTCTTTTCATTTGTCTACTCTGTCCTCCTTATCCCACCCAGAATATAGCTTCTGAAGTCTAAGATCCTCGAGAAGTCATCTAGACGCAACCACCATATGTTGTAATAATGCTCATTTGTAATTAGCTTAAGCGTAATTATGGTTAATATGGATGCCATACAAATGGTTAGCATCAAGGGAAAAACCAGAAGATTTAGGAACATCATGAAAGACCCTCAGAGACCCGCACCCAAGGACACGAACACGGACCACTGGATGCAAGACGCAAGAGGGTTTTATTCAGGCATGCCCGGGCTCCCAGGTACACGTGACCTCGAGATCCGCAAGGTTCGGGTCAGTGGCTGAGAGCCCCGGGCTGTTTTGGGGATGACTTTTTATAGAACCTTACAGTCCATTACAACAGAGCCCGCGCTTTTTCAGCCAGTAAATTCAAAGTATTATAACTAGGTCTGCACGCAGGCAGCCAGTTCCTTTAAAACAAATCATACATTTTAGCCAATCATCCCTTAGCAGGGAGTGTGCTGAGTTGCTTCTCTTCGGCCTTTGGTATGAGGGAATGACCCTTATCTGAGTTAACACATGTTGTTTGTTCAGACCAGGATGTCCAGCTGCGGGGACCGGTTCAGCAGAATGCGAGCTTATTGATTAGCTTGTGAGGTTACTACTTAGTTACCAAGGGGAGAGGGTAGGGTAAGTGATAATATAATTTTCTTAGCAAAGCATATTTGTACAGAAGCCAGAAACTGCTTGGTTAGACACAAAATTCCGCTCCCTAACAATCAGTGGTGTATTCACCTAGTGAGGAGGATGCCAGTGAATAAATGTATTTCCTTTAGTACCTCAGGTAGGTAGTTGTAATGGGAGGGGAGGCCAGATCTGCCCAGTGCCATCAATAGCTGTGGAGGGACTTCAGGTTGACTCCAGCTCAGATTAGAGCAGAAGCCAACTCCATCTCCACTAAGCCCTCCCCCACCCTATTCAGGGAAGCTCCCTTTACTATGTAGAATGACTACTTGAGGCCTGGGAGCTTCAAGAGAACCTGTGTCCTCCTCTTTATTATGATAAGTTATGTAGATTAACCACCTGAGGTCTGGGAGCTTCAAGGGAACCGGCTGTGAGTAGGCATACCAGCCTGCATCATGTGAGCCCCGCCAAACCCATGCATCAATTCTAACTAGAATGATAGGTTAGTTCAAATGAATATTATGAGACAGACTGTAACTCTATTGGCCACCTGCGTGCGGCCTAGCATGCTCTGTAAGTGTTGTATCTTCATTGGTCACCTGCGTGTGACAAGTTTGTCTGTGATGTTTGCCTTATAACCAGGCTGGAAGGCCACACGGGGGCGGTCCCAGCTCCCGAGTCTGGGCCGTCCAGGTGTGTACAAGCCCAGCTCCCAAGTCTGGGCTCCACACGTGGTCTGCGACCAAGGCCGGTCGGTTCACTTTTTGTTCACTTTTTACTTCCCCAATAAAACTGTCTTTTTGTCACCTTGTAGCTGGAGACTGTGTGGTGGACTCTTGGGGGAACCAGGAATCCCCTCCCTTGGGGGGAACCCTGTTTCATTGTAGCGAACCCCCACTCTACTTCAGTAGTTACTTGTCACAAAGGTCTCTGGTAATGAATAGCCCAGAAATGAATTATTTTCCTCCTTTTTTTGCTCACTCCTACATCCCTCATATCTGATATTTGAAATGACATGGAAATGTACTACAGTATTTAGTGCTCAAGGGCTAAGCCCAGAATGTACTTCAGCTGAGGTAGGTGCTATGCTACTTAGCTACACCCTCAGCATGGAAGTGTACTTTTCAGAAAGTTGGAAAATTACCAGTTAAAGAAAACTTCCATTTAATGGTTGGAAGCAATCAAAAGCAGTTAAGGACTTGGGGCTTTCTGCAAAGCTAACCAATACACTGAGGAACACTATCACCACAGCTGGTTTGAAAAAAAAAATCATTCTTTTGCTTGTTCGTAAACTTGTACAATGTGGTTCAGTCTCCTGTTCACTCAAGAGACACTTAACTGCTTTTCTCTAGACCTAATGATAAATCAAAGGAAACAAAACTTTTGTTTAAAGAAGACAGAATGACAAGTGGCTAGTGTCTTAGAACTAGGAGACCAGCACCTCCTGGGGCTTTGTGAATATTGAGACAAAGTCTTTGCAACAGCTTACCTAATTAGTTAACAAAATCTTGGCATCACTTAACCTGTCAGATCCTCCTCTTTCTCCTCATTACATTGAAGCCTTCTGGAGATAGGAGTTTCAATGAACACAGATCTACCAGGCAAAGCAGAGCTGGGCTCAGAAGGGAAATTCCTCCATTATCAAATTAATGGTTTGCTGTTGTTGTTGCTGCTGCTGCTGCTGTTGTTGTTATTATGTTTGCATTCACTTGGAAATAAATCATGAATGAGATGATTCTGTCACAGCTTGAGAGCTTGAGAGATGTGAGTATGCCTGGCTAGTAGCTGTTTCATTTGAAGAGGTTCAAACTCTCAGATATCTGTTCACTGATTGCTGAAAGGATATGTTCCAGCCATCCCAGGGGATCATGTGGAGATAATCACAGACAAGAGAAAAATGTTCATAAGGAGGTTTATAAGTGGGGCCATAGTTCCCATGGGAGAATGAGCTACATGGCATCTGCACCTTATCCAGGTGGCAGCTTCTCTCTCTGGGGGTAAAGGGGAAGTAGGTAGGTCTTAACAGTGAGTAAGAGTGGCTCATTAGGTATGGGTGGATCTGGGGCTAATGGGAGGAGCTGAGGACCTGAGGCTAGGGAAATGCTAACAACTGCTGCTTCCCAAGCTCTTCTCTCTCACCTATTTTTCTTCCTCACTTCCTCCTCTTGCATCTCTCTTTCTCTTATATGTATGCTAAGAAGACAAAGATTTAGTTAAATATTAGATAGACAGACACTCTGAAGTGGGAGAGGAACTAGCTACTCCCTCATTCCATTCCTCACCAGAAGCAATACAAATACTCAAAATCAAGTTCTTCAGAATTTTACAAATTGACAAATCATGACATTATAGAAAATGTCCATTCCGAAATAACATTGCACCTGGAGAGGAACATCGGGTTCTGTGTCTTGGTGCTGTCCTATTCCCATTCCCCTTCTCTAACCCTGTCCTGAAAATCAGCAGCCATGCAATCACTGAAGGTGGAAAAGCCAGTTTTGGAGACTGTTCTATCATGTTTTCTTAATGCAAAACATGTTATAGGCACATTTTGTTCTATTCAATAGCAAGGAACTAACCTGTCATAGTGGTTGTCATTCTAGATTTAGACTAACTCAGAGGGTATAGTCCTATATAGCAAATTGCCTGCTAAGGAACTCTGTCTGAGATAATGTGATGGAAAAATATTTTTAGATAATTCAATGCTGCATGCATGCACATTAGGGTTGGAAATCATGACAAAATTTCTCAAGGAGCAAAGGTCCCATATGAAGCTAGAATTTCAGTTGCATGCTTGCAAAGAGAAGGTCACAAAAGAGGAAATAATCCCCTAAAGGCATTTACTATTTTAAAATTTACAATTTTGTTTCCTCACAATTTGTTCTTTTAAAACTTTTATTGTAAATATGATGTACATAGGGGTTATAGTTACATAACTAAGGCAATGAGTGCATTTATTTTGGAACCATGTTACTCCCTCCCTCACTTTTTCCTGCTCCTACTACCTACTCTACTCTCCCCCAGGTTGTAAAATTCATTTCCAATATAAAGTCTAGTGAGTATCATTTTTGCATTGTTTCACCCTCTGCCCTACCATTTCTCTGATTTCCCTTCCCTTCCCTAAATTGGATAAAGTTATACAAAACACAAAAATACAAATTATACAGAAATTCAAAACAGTGACAACAGGGAATAAACCAAAGAGGGAAAAGCAAGAAAGCAAGCAAGGAAGGAACGTAGGAAAGGAAGGATGAAGAAAGTGGGAGGAGAAATAACTTCAAATAGTACACCAAAAAAAATCCTCTTGTTCCCATTTCTTGGAGTTCATTTCAATAAGCATCATTTTAAATGGCCATTTGTTTTATGAAATGGAGGAGAAAGGAACCAAACAAGCCAGACTCAGTGTACAAAACTAACCCATAGTAGCTTTTCTGTATGCCAACAAAGAGAAGAGCAAGGATGAAATCAGAAAAGCAACTCCTTTTGTAATAGCCTCAAGAAATACCTAGGAATTAAATGAATTAAAGAGGTGGAGGACTTCTATGAGGAAAAATTTAAAAACATGGACAAGGAAATTAAAACAGACTTAAGAATGTGGCATAACCTCCCATGCTCCTGGACTGAAAGAATTAACATCATGAGAATGGCAATACAGTCCAAAGTTATGTACAAATTCAATACAATACCCATCAATATCTTAACAACATTCTTTAATTAAATAGAAGAAGAAATTCAAAAGTTCATATGCAATAATAAGAGACCCTGAAGAGCAAAAACAATTCTTAGCAGGAAGAACAGGGTTGGAGGAATATCAATACCAAACCTCAAAATCTATTATAAAGCTGTAGTTTTAAAAACAGTTTGGTCCTGACAAATGAACAGAATTCAAAACCCAAAAATGATCCCACAGACCCATGGCTACCAAATCTTTGAAAAAGGAGGAAAATTTTTCATATGGAAGAAAGACAAGCTCTTCAACAAATGGTGCTGGCAGTACTGGCTATACATGTGTAGAAAACAAATGTTAGGCAGAATCAAGTCCAAATGGTCAAAGACCTTGAGCCAAAAGCAGATACCCTGAAAATATTGCAGGAAGGGGTAGAGGATACAGTAGGGCTCCTTGGCTATAGTTGATCATCATTTAAAAAAAAAAAAAGAAATGTTTGAACCCTATGACTCAAGTGCCTAGCAAGTACAAAGCCCTGAGATCAAGCCCCAAGACCACAAATTAAGAAAATTACACTGTATTTAAAGATGACAGGAAGTGGTGCTGTGGCTCAAGTGGTAGAGTGTTAGTCTTGAGCAAAAAGAAGCCAGACCCAGTGCTCAGTCCCTGAGTCCCAAGATGGAAGACTGGCAAAAAAGAAGAAAAGAAAAGATGACTATTGTACAATATGTAAAAGCACCATGTAAAAATGTACTAGTAGATAGAGTAAATAAATAAATAAATAAATAAAATGCAGCCCATTAAATATCCAAAGAAGAATAGGAGAGGAGAAACATTTATCAGAAGAAAACTATTATCACCAACCAAATGTGGAATCTAAAAGTAATTTCAAAGACCCTAGAGGTGAGAAAAGTTGTCCAGTGTTACGGTACCTGTGTACCACGTTCAAGAACCTGGTTTTGATCATTTTAGTACATTCACACATCTCAAAATAATTTTAAATTCTTTAGGACAAAGATGAAATCAGAAGTACTTAAGATTTACTGACTTATTTATTTATTTAACCAAGTAACAAGAAGAATGGGATCTGGAATTGAAACTATCAGTCCAAAAATAAGAGAGAATAATAAAGAACTTTAGAATCTAGCATAAAGAAAACATAAACATTATTGAAAAGAAGAGAAATGGAAACAATATGCATATACATGATAAAGAAATAATGAGAAACAATGATTTAAATGATAATAGCAATAAATATCCATTAGGAAAAACAAAGCATACATAAGTAAAAGTACTGTCTTTATATACATATATAATGTATGTATACAAAGCATGCATACATTACAGAAGTATTGTCTTGTTGGAGTAAAATATCATTTATGGATTGAAAGGAAGAGACCATTCACCTAAAGAAATAGAAAAAAAATATTGAATATGAGATTTTTTTTGAAAATTAGGAGATGGATGCAAAACCTGTTGGAGGTGAAGGCATCAGTTTCTCATGTTTGTAATCCTAGAATTACATCCTAGTTACTCACAAAGCCAAGATCATAGTATTGTGGTTCAAAGCCATCCCTGATGGAAAAGTTTATGAGATTCTTATTTCCAATAATTTACCAAATATCACAGTAGATCTGGAGCTCAAGTGGTAGATAGCTGGGCTTGAGAAAGGAAACTCAGGAATAGCACTCTAGCACTGAACTCAAGCCTCATGATGGAGGGAAAAAATCTGTTGGATGATATTAAAGCAATACTTCCAAATCTCCTTGAATGCAGGTATGTGAAGCTCTGGGAACTGTGAAATTACAAACAAATCTTTAGATGGATAAAATGAACTGTGAAATTACAAACAAATCTTTGGGTGGATAAAATGGAATCTGACAAATATTTTTGTAAAAGGAAATTGTAAGCATAAATGACACAAGGGATATGTATGCATAGAGGAAGAACTATCTAAGAGGCAGAAAATACATGACTATTGGAGAGTGAAAGAAAGAACCCTAAGGGGCTGGGAATGTAGCCTAGTGGTAAAGTGTTCACCTTGCCTACATGAAGCTCTGGGTTTGATTCCTCATCACCACATATATAGAAAAAGCCAGAAATGGTGCTGTGGCTCAAGTGGTATAGCCGTGAGGAAAAAGAAAAAGAAAAAATGGAGCCCTTAGAAGAAACATGTTCTTCCAGATCCATACTCTAGGCCCTCCAACTTTCAGGACAATGAGATAGTAAAATGTCACTGCCTATAGCATCTAGACTTAGGCATTTTATTACCATGGTCTTTGAAAATTAGGACAGGAAGGTTTAATGCAACATAAACTATAAAGCTATGCATGGAATGAAAAAGAAATTTAAAGCATGTCTTAAATTTCAGTGATATAAATTTTGAGAACTATCTGTACAATGAATTCCTGCTAAGTCCCAAGAGACAGAGCAGTTCAAGAATTTTATACAAAGTCAAATTGCTACAACTCAAATGTTACAGATAAATATTTATAAGATGTGAGCTCTCAGACAATATATTTTGCCAACTTTTCAAAAACCCTCTATAGGATACAATTTAACAGGAATTTGATGTGTCTAGAAAAATATCTCACTATGAATTTTGAGTTGAAATTTACTAAGTCTAAAAACATGCTAGTGTGATTTGTATATATAGAAGAGAATGTATATCTTATTGTCGGGGCCTCTGAGGACCCCTTCCCCCCCATCTCCCGGGGGAATGCCTGAACCTCGATTCTATGGAAGAAGCTCCGCCCTACCCCTCATACCAGCAGAAGGAGTAAGGCGTGTCCTTACCGGACAAAAGCCATGCTGCCATAATATACTTTAAAGAACAGCCAATATCATACTAAACAAGAGAAAAATGAAGTAATGTGTGATACAATCAGGAACAAGAAAGCTCATCCATGCTCCCCAATCTTAAACAATATGGTACTGAAATTTCTAGCGGAGTAGGAGAATGATATAATAAAGATTCAACTAGGACAAAAAGAAAGTACATTATTTCTATATTCAGGTCTGACTATCCAATATCCCCAAGATTCCACAAACAAGCCTCTTAAATTTAATAAATACCTACAACGACATACTGAGATATAACATAAACTAGTAAAAATCAGCAGCATTTAATCAAGAAGGCAATTGCAGTTTTCTCAAAAATATACATAACTAAACAAGGAAGTGATTTATGTAACAGAAACTGTAAAACCTTAAAGAAATTAATTGAAAAGACATGAGAAGGTGGAAATGCTTACTGTGTCCATGGATTGGCAGAATGCATATTTTGACAATAAAAAAACTATAGAAAGCAATCAATATGTCCACAGCAATATCCATCAAAGTCCTAATATCATTGGTTTCAAACTAGAGAAATCAATCCTAAAAAACACATGGAAGATGAAGTACTTTAAATAGCATCATTAATCCTAAAAACAATGCTGGAGGTAAAGAAACACTAGAGTTTACATAAAACTACAATGTAATAGTAATACACAGAGCATGACTCTGGTGTGGAAACAGACAAGGAGATTAATGTAATGGAGAATGGAATACACTAAATAAGATATCACAGCTACAGCTATCTGACTTTGACAAAGGAACAAAAAATTTAGTAGAGAAAAAGCAGCTTCTTTAACAAAGGATACTAAGAAAATTCTATCTGGGGCTGGGAATATGGCCTAGTGGTAAGAGTGCTTGCCTTGTATACATGAAGCCCTGGGTTCGATTGCCAAGTACCACATATATAGAAAATGGCCAGAAGTGGCGCTGTGGCTCAAGTGGCAGAATGCTAGCCTTGAGCAAAAAGAAGCCAGGGACAGTGCTCAGGCCCTGAGTCCAAGGCGCAGAAATGGAAAAAAAACAAAAACAAAAACTCTATCTACATGCAGATAAGTAAAACTACAGCTCTATTTCTCACCCTGTACAGAAATCAGCTCCAAATAAACCAGAGATCTTAATGCAAGATCTGAAACTGTAACTAACAAAAGAAAAAATTTTATTATGACTCAAATTTCTCAGAAAATAATTGACAAATGAAACTGCATTAAATTTAAGTTTGTCTCTATCAAGGGAAATAATTACTAGCACCAAGAGTCAGCCCAAAGATTTGGAGCAAAACTTTGCCTTATACTCAAGCAAAGGAGATTTATTGAGAAGTATAAACACACACACACACACACACACACACACACACACACACACACACACACTGGATAAATAAGAAGAAAACTAGTACTCAAATTAATAGTCAAGTTAATTGAGCACACAGTTCTCAGAGGAAGTACAAATGAGTAATATTCAGTACTCTTAGCTATAAAGGAAATACAAATTAAAATTATACTTTACATACATCACACCCATCAGAATTGACAGTCATCAAGAAAAAAAACAGTAAATTCTAACATGGATGTAGGAGAAAAATTGTTATACAGTGGTGATATTATAAACTACTTAAACCACAGTATGAAACTTCCTCACAAAATGAACACACACCAATTTATTTACCCATCATCCCAATCTTGGACATATATCTAAAGAAGAATAATTCAACATAGAAAGGAATATACCTATATACTTTTGTTTATTGTCCCCAGTGCTCAGGCTGTTAACTCAGCTCAAGTGCCCAGAAAAGATGATTTGATAAAGAAGATGTGGTATGTATAAAATATATGTTGCCTTATAAAGTGCTACATGATTCTGACTTTGTGGTGGCTACTTGGAGATAAGAATCTCAAGGATGTTCCTGTCTGGGCTGGCTTTGAATCACAGTCCTCAAATCTCCACCTCCTGGATAGCTAGAACTATAGTCAGGAGCCACCAGCACATAGCAAATATAGCAGTGCATGTATAAATATATTTCTAAAAGAATTATACGCATATATGTGTACACATATATATCTAAGTATCTCATCCTTTCTTGATGTTGTTGCACATTCCATTTGCACGCACACACATATATAAATATATATATATACATAATGCACATAAATACATACGTCTTTCACCCTTCACCTGAAGCACTAAGAAAGAGGCAGATTTTTTTCTTTTAGTGGAACTATATTAGGATTAATTTGCAAATGACTTTAATAAATCTAGTTATGTATTGTAATCTCTAGAGAAATATCTAAGAACAAAACTTTAATAACAATAAATAAAATGTGATATACATATACAATAGAATTTTACCAATCCATTAGAAAAAGAATTTATTGTTTATTTTGCAGGTCATTTGCTTGAACTCAGGCCCTGGGTGCTCTTTCTGAGCTTTTCTGAGCTTTTATGCTCAACTCTAGCACTTTAACCAGTTGAGCCCCAGCTCCATTTCTTGCTTTTTTAGTGGCTCAATGAAGTTAATTCTCATGAATTTTCCTGATTGGGCTGGATTTAAAGCACCTCACCCCAGGAAAACTAATAATAACAAATGCTGGAGGGGATGTGGCCAAGAGAGAACTTTACTACATTGTTGGTGGGAATGTAAACTTGTTCAACCACTCTGGAAAGCAGTATGGAACATTCCTCACAAGGCTAAACATGGAGCTACCCTATGAACTAGCAGCCTCACTTTTGGGCATCTACCCAAAAGATTAAAAGCAAGATCACACTAAAGCCACAAGTACAACTATGTTCATCACAGCACAATTTGTCATTGTTAAAATATGGAACCAACCCAGATGCCCCTCAGTATATGAGTGGATCAAGAAAATGTGGTACGTGTACACTATGGAATTCTATGACTCTGTCAGAAGGAATGACACGGTCCTGTTTGTAAGGAAATGGAAGGACTTGGAAAAAATCATACTAAGTCCCAAAGAAATATGGACTCTACAGTTTCCCTCACAGGTAATAACTAGTACATGTCTAGGATAGTCATAGCAGATGATCACAATAGCTCAATAGCTATGCCCCTATGAACACATAAGATGATGCTAAGTGAAATGAACTCCAAACAAATATCACTGTATCACTGTAGTTTCAACATGACATGGGAAACCATACCCTTTTATTCTCTCCTTTTCCCTTCCTGTGTTTTTACCCCCGCTATCACTGTAACTGATTTTAGTACCCTGGATACAGTGTATACGTGTACTGGAACTAGGGAAAGGAAAGGGAATGCCAAAATCGAGAAACAAAGAATAAAAAGACAAACCATTGCAACAGCAATACTTACAAAATTATTTGGTGTAAACCAATTGTACAATTCATGCTGGGGACAAATGGGGAGGTGGGTGGTGTGGGAAAATGAGGAGATAGAAAGTTGGATAATAAATGTACTTCCTTTACGTATGAAATTGTAACCCCTCTGTACTTGACTTTGACAATAAAGAAGAAAAATATCTATCATCTGTTATCAGCATCCTGAGGAGTTAGGATTACAGGCATAAGTAAGAAAATAGAAAGACTTGGAAACAGCATATTAATCAATGTAAGTCAGACCCAGAGAAACAAAGGTTGCAATTCTTCCCTCATTTGTACTAGCTAGAATTTGCCCATAACCTATAAATCAACATATTGGGTAATGTACAAATGGTTACATATGTATCAAATGAAATATTGTTGAATCCAAGAGGAAGGTTCATAAACCACTTTGTTAAAGGGCAACTTCTTTGTGCAGCTATTAAGAATAATTTTAAACGTAAATTGATAACTTTAAAATATATGTATTTAACAATAAGGAATATAATAAACAAGTAGAGGAAGAAAATGTATAGGAAGCTAACAGAGCTTAATTAGGAAAATTTAAATGCGAATACATTTGAACCTAGTCAAGGTTAATGAAAATGTATCCTTGAATCATATTATCAACAGTTTAACCTATTATGTACAGTAAGTTTAACCTAATATAGACATGCAGCATCTCACAGCATGCTTAGAAAAATTCTAGGACATGCTATATGGTAGGCCACAAAGCAAAAGTATGAAATATTGAACTCACAAGTCACAGTCATCCTTTCTGTCCACAACAGATTTAAATTTGAAATTACACGACAAAGAGTCCTCAAATTAATTTCAAATTCAACTTTTAATTTTGAAATGAGTAGTGAGACATGATAAAAATGAAAGTATTTGAACTTCGTGAAAAAATTTAAGTATTACTAACATGTTTGGATAGCAGGTTGAAAACAGAAAAATTCATTTTTAGAAACCTTTGAAATAAAGTATAAAACAAAAGCAGTGATTAATGAAGTCACAACAAAAATAAAGTAAATGGAATCAAAGACTGGTTCTTACAAAACATCAACAAAAGTATATAATTATTTATGTAGTGCATTGCTTGGCCAACTGCACCTTATGAGTACAGTATGTGTTCTTATGATTCCTTCCACATTGTACTAGTAAAGGTTGAAAGCATAGGTATTGGCCATCCCAGAGGACCAGGCAGAGATAATCACAGGCAGGAGAAGGTTTATAAGGAGGTTTATTAGTGGGGCCATAGTTCCCACGGGAGAAGAAGCTACATGGCATCTGCACCTTATTCAGGTGGCAGCTTTTCTCTCTGGGGGTGAAGGGGGAAGAAGTTAGGTAGAGAGTAGGAGTGGCTCATTAGGTATGGATGGATCTGGGGGCTAGTGGGAGGAGCTGAGGACCTGAGGCTAGGGAGATGCTAACATTCTCCCATTTGTTCTTTATTAATAATAGAGGAGGGGTAACAGGCCAGGAATATGGGTGGAGGTTGTCTCTTCTGGAACTACTTCCTGCTGAAAAGGGGCGAAGTAGTCAGGGGTCCCTGATTCGTCATTTGGCCTGGTACCGTCCAGTTTGGTTGGTAAAAGTCCTCATCATTGCCACAAAAATGGTTATCAGGGCCAATGGGTGTCATGGTCTCCTCTGGCTACCTCCTGCAGCTTGGGCACATCAAGGAGTCCCTGGGCATGGGGTCTTCAGGGTCCAGATCTGTGCTGGGCAGAGAAGTGTAGTAAGAGGATGGCCTTGAACTGCAAGTTCCCAGGTGGCGTCCTAGGTGAGGGATGTTTTCCTGTTAAAAGAGACTTGAAATGGGTCAAGCATAAGGCTGACAACATGATCGACATGGGAGAACACACCCTGGGAACAAGCCAGAAAAATTCCATTTGGAACATAAACCTAATTGTGGCCCATTACAAGGAAGGAGGAATAACTGGACTGGGGGCAGGCAAGACGTGTTTAGGGATATTGGACTTGTTGGGAGTAACCAGTCAGAGGCTATATAGATATATATACAAATAGCAAGTAACAAAGGCAAGAATGTAAGTTTCTGCCCAGATGGAAAAAGGACAGGTATGGACATTAGGTGGGTAAACAACTATCCCTCTCGATCTCCCACCTCTGATTAATTTTGAAAGGGCGAGACAAAGTGACTCCATTTAAGATGAGACATCATTCTCCTCTTACTCCTCTCCATGATCCTTGTTCCCTGGACTGGCTGAGTCCCATGGGTCTAGGTGCTTGTTCCTGGAATGGCATGCTCCCATTGGCATTCATGGGGTTTGAACTCAGGGCCTGGGCACTGTCCCTGAACACTTCTGCTCGAGGCTAGTGCTCTACCACTTGAGTCACGGTGCCACTTTCAGCATTTTGCTGGTTCTCTTGAGCCAAGCTTCCTGCCTAGTTCTTTGATGGTTAGTTGGGAGATGGACTTTTAGAGAGATTTTCTGCCCGGGCTGGCTTCAAACTGCAATCTGAGGAGTTCTAGCTATAAAAGCCATTTTTATATCCAATTACAGCAACAAGAAGAACAGTAGGAATAGAGCTCACCTGTAATTTGTTGAGAATTGACCAACAAACACTTGCCAGAGTTTACAGTTAGAGAACAACTGACTGAATGAGATCCATGTGCCATCAAAACAAATCATATCATTTAACCTTACCGGCAGGTGGAAGAGAGTACAAATTAATGACAATCAAGAGGGCAAAGGGTCAGGACAATGTAAAAGTCTCAGCTTCAGCAGATCCGAAGTGGCTGTGTCTTCCATCCTGGATCAGCAGGCTTCATTAGTCATGTGTGATGGAGGCAGGAAGGAGAGATGGGTTGGATCTGGGCAAGGCTTCAGTGGCATCTCTCAGAATCTTGATAGATTGTCACACCTCCTGCTGGATTGCCTGCAAAATTCTACACAGACTGGTTAAAGACATTTACTATGGCTTTTGTAGGCTGGTGCCCTACTGGTTTAAGCAGGGTGACAACTTTAAAAGATTTTAGGAGGCTTGGGCCTTTAACCATCTTCCTAGTCACAAAATCCACATAGACCGAAGGCCAGCCAAGTCTGCAGTCTGCTGCAGCCATGACAGTTTCTGAGACATGGAGGGGAAAGACACCAATGCTACCCCAATGCAATCCTGTGGCCACCAAACACAACTCTGATGTTTTTAACCTTGGAGTAAGTCTCGATTGCAACTATGTCATCATAGGCCTGCTATAAACCCAACACTAACCTGGCGGGGGGGGGGGGGGGGGTGGGTCCAGAGCCAGGGCAGGAGCACTCTGGGCCTGTCAAAATCTTCACAGGAAGATCACCAGTGACTCCCGAGATTCCCTGACCATTTTTCCATGCAAGAGAGAGAGAGAGAATAAGGAATCACTAGTAGTGAAACCAGGCAGTTTGGGAGCAGACTGTGGAGGCAGCTTCCTGTAGCCACAGGCTGCCACAGTCCATATGGCTAGCACACATTTCCACAGTCCATGCAGCTAGCACACATTTCGACCTGCATCCTATAATCCTCGGTCAGGAAAGTTGAGGTTAGCAGCCACACTCATTCCAAAATGATTCTGGTCCCTTGATCTTAAAGAGTTTATGAGAGCATAGGAGAGAAAAAATGGAGAAGCAAAATCTTAGTCTATACCAAAGAATTGTCAGGATCAGATGTACACTTGACTCTTAGCATAGATGGACATAAGGAATAGCACACTGGTTTTACATCATTGTACTTATACCACATGCTGTATATTAGAACATTTGGGAATTTTTCTTGGCACAAACATGATCAGTTTGGGTTTAAAATCTGGGTTTGTTTTTGTTCTTTTGGCTTGGAGTCTGGTGATAAGAGTCAGGATTGCCTCCAGGCTGTTCACTGTGACTCCACCCACAGGCTGCAAAGACCAGTTTAACACAAGAATTAAAGTAAGTTAAAATAGTATTCAAAAGCAAGTAATTTTGAAACCATGATGCCAGATTTTACATGTTTTACCAACACAGACAGACAGACAGACAGACAGACACTTGTGCACAAGCTTTGATGCATGCTTAGATTTTTTTTTTAAATTGGCCATGTAAGTTTTCTGGATTTCCAGTGGCAAAATTATATTATTTTGCCCATATTTTAGAACCATGTGGTCAGTTAGAAAACAAAAATCTTTTCCTAGGAAACAAAAATTTTCAGATTATCTTGCGAGGAAATGAAGAACCCACATTTTGAGAAACCAATTTAGCATTTGAATTCCAAGGCACATTTGAATTCAAGGCCACAGTTACCAAATTTACAGTGGGGGCTCACAGGGTTACCAGGAGCTTGAGTCTCCCAAGTCCCTGCCCTGCCTCAAGGAATTTGAGGAATTTTGCATGCCCATTACCTGGGGAATGGGTGGGACTCCACCTCCAAGTGTTTTTTGGAACTTTGAGGGAACCAAGATGGTGCTTGCTGAAATTAATTCTCTTGTCCATGTGGTCAATGCTAGAGAAGCAGGATTTAGCCAACAACAAGCAGAACTTAACTGAATCTCCAAGCTTAACAAACATCAATCAAAGCAGATGTTAAACAAATATTGGTACATTTGGAAGCTAATACCAGCCCATCACGGGCAAACAGGCAGGCAGAGAGAGAGAGAGAGAGAGAGAGAGAACTCCATCTGCCTGAGCACTCATTGAAGTTATGTAAGTCCCAATTTGTAAGATTGTGAGCAGCTTTAGACTGTTCCCCACTTGATGAGTGACCAGCGGAGCTGAACTAGAGAAAAACCAAGCTCCCGGCTAATGGTCACTCACCCTGGTGTAGTTTCAAATCTGTTCTGGTGGATGATTGTGCCCCTTCCATGGTAAGTGATTAGCGGAGCTGAGGAGTTAATACCAAGCGTCCTCAGTATTACTCTGGTCAGCTGAAATGTGAAAGACAATTAGCGATGGAATCGTCACCCCAATCACTGTGTCTCGGACCGAGCGCGGAGTTAGCCCTGTGGCTGCGGCCCTGTGGCCCTATGCTATGGTCATTGAGTGGGGCTCGGAACTTGGTGCCAAGATTTTTGGTGTGGCCCAGAAGCCACAGCCCTGTGGCCCCGTGGTAAATCGGAAAATCGGATTCGAGCCCTGATTTACATGATCACTTACCCTGGGTGTGAGGGCAAATTTGTAGATTGTCATGGTGAATGGAAGTAGAGCTCTCAGTCAGGGTAAGTTACCTCAGTGGTCGTCTGGGTAGGCTTAGGACAGCAGAATAGGTCCCGGAGGCAGCTTGGACCCCCCAGAAATGGGAGAGCAAATCCACCGGGGAGCCTATCTCGGGTTCAGCACCAATGAAAGCATACGTATTGGCCATCCCAGAGGACCAGGTGGAGATAATCTCAGGCAGGAGAAGAAGGTTTATAAGGAGGTTTATTAGTGGGGCAATAGTTCCCATGGGAGAGGGAGCTACATGGCGTCTGCACCTTATACAGGTGGCAGCTTCTCTCTCTGGGGGTGAAGGGGGAAGAAGTTAGGCAGTGAGTTGGAGTGGCTCATTAGGTATGAATGGATCTGGGGGCTAGTGGGAGGAGCTGAGCACCTGAGGCTAGGGAAATGCTAACAAAGGTCACTATTTTCTAGAGTGGAAATAATGGAAGGTAGGTTTAGCTTATGAACTTGTAAGTAAATATGTTGGGTGGTAGGCTAGTGTATGTAAATGTATTAACTAAAATATGGTAGATTCAAGAAAGACCCACAAATTCAATCCAGTTTTATGAACTCTCAGAAATTATATATCTTCACTTGTAAAGTGGAAATGGAAATAGTACTCAGTAAGCCTTCTAAATGGTAAATGGCCCATCTTGAACCAGGTGAACCAGGTAAATGCTTACTGAATACTGGAGTCATTTCCATTGTTTTATTAATGCAAATTTTATCCTTCTTTTTTTCTGTGAGAATTTAATCTGTTTGTTAAGCTGAATATATTTTTCAAGACAGCATCTGCCAAACAAAGGAGTACTGATTAACCACATACTTTTCATTCTTTAGCGATCTCATGGAAGTCACTTGAAAAGATGGAGAACAGAAAGGACAAAGGGGTAGGGAAGTGGGCAAGCTACATTCACACTGTGCTCCTGAGTGCCTTATTCTTCCTATGATTAAGACACACTGTGTGCTCATTCTTTATATCTTGCTCAGCATGTTGTATTTGCTTCAAAATTCTGGCTTTTCTCCTTGCCAACGCTGAAGCCTAATTAACCTCTGTCTTCCACAATTATACCTTTGATAGCCTAGGGACAGTCACATACCTGACTCAGTGCAAATGTGAAAACTTCATGTACATAAGATGCTTTTAGCTGTGTGGTGTATGATACATAAGAAACAGAGGGGTGATGTTATTCATTGGATAAAGAGGTATGTTTCGGACCTTCTAAGCAAATAAATCAATCATTCAAATGTGCTTCAGTACTGGGGGAATTTTGTTTATTTACATACTCCTTTTTGTTGATTGATGTTTTAAATATTTTTTGTGATGATACCGATACTTAAACTCAGATCCAGGACACTTTCCCTTAGCTACTTCAGTAAAGGTTGATGTTCTATCACTTGAATCATAGCTTCACTTATAACTTTTTGCTGGTTAATTGAAAAAAATCTAATAGACGTTCCTTCCTGACTATCTAGGATTACAGATTGAAGCCATAGTCACACAACTACACAACCACACTGGCTATGTGTCGCTAGCAGTCCATGTTGTAACTTGCACATTTCTTTATTTTGTGCAGGTGGCAGACTACAACAGAGAGACAATTATATATGGGTGTATACTGGCAGAGCCCCACCTCCTTGAGTAATCATATCCAAGCTGACAAGTTCACAACCATGCATCTCTTGCTGTACTGGTTCCTTGTTATCTTGCCAATGGGATGATTTTGAAATTAAACCTTTGACACATCCACTTTACAAGGCAGACTTGCAAGTTTGACTGTCTCAACTAATGCCTTTCGGTATTTTAATAAACACCTGTCATTTTTGGATCAATATAATTTACAGTACTGTTTATGTGCTTTTCTTTCTCTTGCTAAATAAAGGTTATAGAATTCCATACTTCCCAATTGTCCCTCCCCACTCCACCCCCACATATTCTCCTATAAGCATATCAAGCCATGCTGTTTTATGTCTAATTTGTGTAGCGTGATAAGAAATGAGAGAATCTTTGGCAGAGATCATTAATTTTATAGCTTGTATTTCACAAAGTGGTTCTTGGGCTATTTACATCTCTTCACCTGAGAATTGAGTCTGCTGAATGTGTAAAATTCAAAGCAAGTGTGTTTACCATCCCCCTCTAAATATAATTCATGGTTCATAACAGGTCTTTATGATATATGATTAAATATTTTCCTGAGGTTGGATTTGATGTTTGTTAAAATGATGCTGAATATCTTTGGGTATATAGATTCAGGTTTATTAAATATTCTATATTTTCATGTTCAGAATAATGTGTGACATCTAGAGATGTCATTTTATTTTTCTATCATTTTTTGTCACTTTTGCTCAAGGTGCAAATTAATTTGCCACATAAACATAGTTCCTCTTTCAAAATGGTACTTAAATAATAGAGACAAATTTTAAAGTTTAACTAATGAGAAAGGGGGATAGGACATTGAAGCATTTGGTAGCATTCTGAAAGACCATACATAGAGCCTTTTACCAGTGACAGTTCAACCCACAGAAGCTGAAGGAAGTTGAGAACAGAGAGAATTTTCATCTGGGATAGTGTCTTTGTGATATCAGTGGACAGAGAATACCACTGTGGGCATGGAGCAAAGTTGAGAAGGTATAATTAAACAGGGCTTTTAGATTGATTCTTTCCTACCAACCCTCATGCAGAAATCACAAGCACAAGACATTTTACTCCAATCTATAGAGAATTCCCACCTTGCTGTGTGCCTGGGACAGTCAGTTGTCCTAGCTTGTACTTAACATAAAGACCCAGGCTTTAGAATTATGGTGTGGAAGTATTCATGCAAATAGAACATCTCCATATACAGGCTCACAGTGAGGCAGGCAGGCACTTCAGATACTGAAGAAGCTTGCTTCAGAAGAGAGGAGGCCTGTGATGCCCTCTTATATCAATCAATACTTTCATTTTCCAACTTGAATTAATATCTCTAAGAGACCAGCAAACATTTGAAAAGCCAGACATAATAAACATACTCCCAAGAAACAAGATTTATAAAATCAAAATTCATGCACACAAAACAGTTTTTGAGGGAGTAAAAAAGAACTTAAGGAGAAAAATCCTTCTGTATAATTAAATATATTAGGCAGGTACTGGTGGCTCAAACTTGTAATTCTACCTTCTCAGAAGTCTAAGGTCTGAGGATTGCTGTTCAAAACCAAACCCACCAGGAAAGTCCATGGTATCCTTAGCTCTAATTATTCACCAGAAAACTGGTAGTGGAGACTGTGGCTCAAGTGATAAAGTGGTAGCCTTGAGCTGAAGAAGTTCCAGGACAGCTCCAGGTGCCACATTCAAGCCCCAGGACCAGAAAAAAATAAATAAATTTGTTAACTAATAAATATAAACATGGTATCTCTCTGCCAGAAAATGTAGCAAAAGACAGAATAAAAAGCAAGACAGATGAGTCCCATAATTTACCCTTATAGAAATTGCATACAGTTTGGGACAATAGACACTAAAGAAATTAGAAAATATATTAGCCATAGGGGCTGGGGATATGGCCTAGTGGCAACAGTGCCTGCCTCGGATACACGAGGCCCTAGGTTCGATTCCCCAGCACCACATATACAGAAAAAAATGGCCAGAAGTGGTGCTGTGGCTCAAGTGGCAGAGTGCTAGCCTTGAGCGGGAAGAAGCCAGGGACAGTGCTCAGGCCCTGAGTCCAAGGCCCAGGACTGGCAAAAAAAAAAAAAAAAAAAAAAAGAAAAGAAAATATATTAGCCATAGCAGCCCACATCTATATTCCTAACTACTTGGAATACAGAAATAAGATGTTCTAAGTTGACTAGGACAAAGTTAACAGTAAACCCTATCTGAGAAATAAACTAAAGGCAGAATGACTGAAGGTGTGGCTTCCCTTACAACCCCAAATTCTAGGGTTTATTCTCTGCTACCACAGACAATATGTGTAGACATATGTATGTGTGTATACATATATATATATATGTAGCATATAATATATTGTGTATCTTACATATAATTTAATTGCAGCAAATACTAAACTAATGAAGCAGATTAGATATCTACAATATTTCAAACAACAAAATTGAATTTCTTCTTCTTTACTGTGGCAGAAAATAAGTGCATTCATAAAATTTCAAGAAAGTTTGAAGAATCTGGCTTTTTATAAGATTAGAATCAAATCACCTATGACCCAGCAGCCCCACTTTTGGGTATCTATCCAAAAGACTACAAACAAAATCACAGTAGTGCCACCAGCACAACAATGTTCATCGCAGCACAATTTGCCATAGCAAGAATCTGGAACCAACCCAGAGGCCCCTCAGTAGACAAATGGATCAGGAAAATGTGGTACATATACACAATGGAATTTTATGCCTCTATCAGAAAGAATGACATTGTCCCATTTGTAAGGAAATGGAAGGACTTG
Organism: Perognathus longimembris pacificus; assembly: GCF_023159225.1. NCBI lineage: Eukaryota > Metazoa > Chordata > Mammalia > Rodentia > Heteromyidae > Perognathus > Perognathus longimembris. The sequence continues at coordinate 2,017,001 of NC_063180.1, read as the reverse complement.
GAAAAAATTATACTAAGTGAAGTGAGCCAGACCCGAAGAAACATGGACTCTATGGTCTCTCTTATTGGGAATAATTAGTACAGGGCTAGGCAAGTCATAGCAGAGCATCACAAGGCCCAATAGCTATACCCTTATGAACACATAAGATGATGCTAAGTGAAATGAACTCCATGTTATGGAAACAATTGTTATATCACAGTTGTAACTACTTTCAACGTCCCATGTGTATCTGTAGCTTCTATTATTGATGATGTTCTTGTATCACCTTCCAGTGGTTGTATGTACACTATCTCTGTAATCTTATCTGAGTATATTGGAAACCGTGTATACTGGTATTTGAAGTAGGAAATTGAAAGGGAATACCAAAATTGAGAGACACAGGGTAAAAAAAAAAGACAAACAACTACAAAAGCAATACTTGCAAAACTGTTTGGTGTAAGTGAACTGAACACCTCCGGGGGGGGGGAGGGAAAGGGGGTGGGGAGAGGTGGGTATGAGGGACAAGGTAACAAACAGTACAAGAAATGTATCCAATGCCTAATGTATGAAACTGTAACCTCTCTGTACATCAGTTTGATAATAAAAATTTGAAAAAAAAAAAGAATCAAATCACATAATCTAGGCAAGTGGGAATTTATTCTGTCAACATCGTGTGTTGTCTCTATAGCAGGAAATCTGTAATGGGTAGTATAGAACATGTTTAGTTAAAACTCTAAAAATAAATGTAGTAGGTTATATATTTATAATAGACAGCTCTTGTGATTTACGAAGTAAGAGGTTAAATATACTAATTCACAAAAATAAAGGACAAAGATGTGGCACAAAGAATAAATAGATCAGTATGTAATTCATATTTTCATATCCTGTCTTCAATGACTTTGTTTCCTAAATTTAAAAATGAGTCTATTATTTTTAAAATCTTTTCCATTTTTCCATTCTAAATTTTTCTGATTCAAGCAGAAAATAACCAAGGTTCAAACATGAAATTGAGAAAGGAAACAGAGAAAGAAAAATGAAAGAGAATTTTGCGTCAAACTAGAAACTCAGTCTGGTCTTCCTTTGGAATATGACAGGAGGCAGACCTAAGATATATAGACACACACACACACACACACACACACACACACACACACACACACACACACACACGGGGGGAGAGAGATACACAGAGAGAGATTCAAAGAGAGGGATACAGAGAGAGACAGAGTGGTTAGAAAAGCTGACAAATACATTTGAGACAGTTGAATTTTTCTGCTTTGAAACAACAATCAGCTGAACTAATTGGTAAAAATATAAAACCATAGTTATTAAAATGAGGAGGTTGTATATCACATGAAACTTAAGAATTGAGTTTCTTACATATGTGGGAAATTCTAGAAAGATGGAAAAGATATCACTCATTGCTCCTTTTATTTTTCAGACATTTTATTTCACCACTCATAAAGAATGAAACATGTTTTTCTAGCTACTAATACTACCAAATAATGATCTAATCATCATGGCAAATCATAGTATTTATACATCAGTAACTGTTATGACTTTAGAAAAGAGAGAAAGTATGCCATATAGCCAGAGAAGATTATATATGGGAACTCAATTTACAAATTCTATACTGCATGCATATTTTATAACAATGTATTGTATATGATACACATGTACACATGTATAAATATATACATATAAACTAAAAAGTATTGAGTGCATTCATATTTATAAGTGTCACAGGTGAATACACATAGGTAGGTAGATAGATATAGATAGATAGATAGATAGATAGATAGATAGATAGATAGATAGATAGATGTGTGTGTGTGTGTGTGTGTCTTTTACATGGGACATTATAGAATTGGTACAAGGAATTTATTGGATAATGTGATACTAGTAGTTCTGGAATCAATTTGGTAATTTTTCAAAATTTGCTCTTTGATAGTATGATAGGAGGAAATTAGAGATAAAATAGCCTCATTCCTACTTGTCATCCCAGTGCCAAAAGGTATTTTGGGACAAAGATGCTGACTCAGTGGATATGGGTGGAACCTGAGTTTCTGCATCTGTGTGGTTTTTAGCCACTAGAAGACTGAACATGGTAGCCATGGGGCATTCTGAATACAAGCATTAGGAGACTATTTTTCAGAGCCTTGTGAACTGTAGCTATTGATAATCACCTAAAAGATTGCTTAACCCGGAGGTTTCTTGGCAAGTTACATTCCCAATAGGTCATCTATACAAGTGTCCTGCAAGTGCTATGATCTGTAACCATGTAAGAACTTTCATGTAACCCTGGACCTTTAGGCTTCTTCTTCATGAATTAGGCCTGCTTTTTCATATAAGCTCCTGTTTCACTTACAAGTGAGTTCTGAGTAAAGCTATGAACTCACCTGACTTTTTGTAAAGGGAATATAAATCATAACCCAAGTAGAGTACACCTTTTGCAACGCTCAAAAAACAAAAGTAAGTTTATTTTCCTAGTTAGTGATGCTGTTCAAATTATAGATGCTGCTTAGCATCCTGTGTTTAAGCAATTATGCATCAAGGCTACTATTTCCTTTCTTGTGACAGCGATTTTAGGACCCATACCTGTCAATGACAGGGTTTTCTTTTCATTATTCTTGTGTGCACCTATAATTCAATTTGAACATTGGTTTTTACATAGGTCAATATCAGAGTTTATGCAAAATTTTGTGTGTTTTTTCCAGTTAGGCCAATCTGCTCCCTAAATTAACATTTCTTCACTGGCTTTCAACCTTTGAACACGTTATTATCCAAAAGCAATGCAGTTCTAGGAGCTATTTTGTTGTGAATATTTTTTCTCCACTTAGGAATCTTGTCTCTCTTTACCTCTACCTGATATTTATTCTTTCTCATTTCTTGGACCCATTTCTAATTTGACTTGTAAGCTTAGCTAATTAAAATACTTTTCAAATTTTTCCTAAAATTTTTTGGTGCTTAAGTCACTATGAAGTATTTGTGTAACATTGAAACACATAATTAGGTCTTTTTACAACAGTGATGAGACAGTGGTTTTAAACTATAGATTAGCTTACTATCCTTTCATGATCCTGAGACAAGAAACAAATCTCCAAAGAAAAGAAACAAGACTCCCCCCAGCCAGCCACATAAAGCATCATGTCCTAATTCACAGCAAGCAAAAGTTTATTGACTTCCACTATAATAGAGTTCAGAAAGGTATATAACAAAATATTAAAAGTATCAGGAGGCTGGCAACTTGGTCATACATCAACCAAATTGTGTTGACTTCAGTGACAGTAATTACATTAAAACATTCTTGGAACACATGTAGCTAAGTATCAAATCACAGACTCTGAGAATGGGAACGGAAATTAGGTCATCTATATTATCCCTCAAACTAAATGCATAAATTCCAAATAAGTAGCCATGTAACCTCTTATTGCACACTTGCAGTGATGGGGAATTCACTGACTCACCAGGTACTTACTTCATTTTATTTCAAGACAACTTTAATTATTGGAAATCCGTTCTTCCATTAAGTTCAAATCTAGCACATAATAGTTTCCACTTATAGACTGTAGTTCTTGTTTCAAGGGCTACAGAACAAAGGCAAGAATGAAAGAAAGAAGCATCATTTCTTCTTAATATAGGGTACAATACTTTTGAAGAGGACAATTAACCATCAGACTAAGTCTTGGTTAAGGCTAATAATATGCTTTATTTGTTGTTTTCCAACTCTGCTTTTTGTGTGCCCTCAACTTTCCCTTTACCTTCTTGTGTTCTCTATTTCTTACCTTTTATTTCCTTTGGGCCTTTAAAGAGTCTTATTCAGTATTTAATCATTGACTTCTCTAAATGAGATACAAATTACCCAAAGCAAAGTAGTACCATCACCATCTGGTCATGATCACTAGGTTTATTATCTTGCCAAATACATCACTAACTTTTTTGAACCAGCTGGTGATGTGTGCTTAATCAATGCTTTATCATCTACAGGGGTATTTAGGGGCAACTTCTCCTCTCAAGCCTCTTTTTTTCACTGAGAGATCAACAGTGGCTCAATAATCCTTAGGTTGAAACTGTAATTTCTCCCTTCATAGTCCCATGGTGGAAGATACACAGTGATTTAAAATTGAATATGCAAAGGCATGAATCCTTATTTTAAGTTATTGGCTGAGCAAACATAAGGACTAGCAAAGTAAGTGAAAATTTTGTACAGCAGAGGGAAGACTACTAGAGAAATGCAAGTCTAAAGAAAACCACACTGCTCTAACTCATCTATTTTCCCATAGTGGTTCCTAAGAAATATGTGATGAGGCAACAATGCCACTTTTGGATGCAAACAGACCTGGCATTGGAACTTTCTTATCTACTTTCCGAATTCACAGCAATGATATGACTGCTTAATTCTCAAGTTTCTTCCTTTATAAATATTAGAAAATTCTAGTATATGCTTCAATTATTAACAATAAGAGTTAAATGGTATAACATACTTCACTGATGAGCATAATTAAGCAGAAAAGGTCTCTATGAAGTACTTGCCCCCAGTAATGGTAGGATACAAGATAACATTTCTGAGCCTCAGTTTCCTGCACTAGAAACCTTCCTGGGTATATTGTGATGGTTTCAATAGTGCCATCACTGAGCTTAGCATGAATCATATAGTTCCAAGTACTGGAATGCATATGTATAAAGAATTTAATATAAAGCTGGATAGAAGTGTTATTATAAAGCAGAGCCTGGATTTGGATGGAAGAAAATGGCAGAGGAGCAGCAGAGCCCTATCTAAGCTCTCTCTAGGAACCCAATTTTTCTTCTAGAGGCAAACTTCTAACTCTAGAAAGATAGCCCAAGTAAGGTATAACAGTTTAGATATTCAATTCAGGAAGTAAAAAATAAGACAGCAGATCCAAGAATCCAGATTTCAGCCACAGGTGGTGGTGCCACCTCTAGCCCACCACTTATCCGGTGGAACCAAATCCACATCCACCTCCAGCACACAAGAGTGATCAGGAGAGAAATCTGCCAGACAGGCAGCAGAGATGTAGGCTGCAAGCAGAACGTGAAGGCTCCAAAGAATCAGAGGAAGCTTTCTCCAGCTGAAAAATATTTGGTGTGCTAAAATGCCTAGATAACACAAGCAAGCCCTGGTAAATGAGACCAGAGACTGCTAAAATCATTTCTTAAAAGTTTTGTCCTAAATTTTGGTCATTGCAGGAGTAAGATTGGCAGAAATGCCTCTTGCACGCTTTAAGATCTTTTGCATGAATGCAGGTGTGGGTGTGAATATGTTCAAGATTAAAACTGTCAGCATGATGTTGGAATGGGTGAATTTAAGTTTAAATCCAAAAGGTCATCAAGTTTCGTCATTACCAACTGTCTAAAAGGATATTGCATTGTCTTAAAGAGAAACAACAATTAAAAAGATTTCTCTAATTTGTGGTTGAAAAACTTGGTATCTTAATGCATAAGATTATTTGCACTGTAATCAAGCTATCAAGCAAGTCAGAGTGACTGCACGCGCAGAAAGAGTAAGGACCAGGTAGAAGCCCAAGAAGGTGTGGCGTCTGTGTTTTCGCAGGCCCAGAAGGGAAACTGCATGGTGGAGATCGCTGGGAGCTGAGCATTTCAGATGATCTTAGCAAACCTGGTTCATCACTTTGCTGGCTGCAAGGATGATGTATCTTCTGACACTACCTTTTTGGGTTTTCTACCCAGCTTTCACTAAGGCCTCCACCATTGTGAAGAATTCCATCACAAGGAATCAATGACTCTTAACACCCAGCAGGGAATATGCACCGAGACAAGAGTTGTTATGCATCATGGGAAAACTGTCCAAGAACTCAAAGAAGTGGCATTGGAACCACCAATGGAAAAAGTATTTAAAATTGAAGAGATGGGATGGTGGTTTGTTGCTGCAGGGGCTGCTGTGGGTCTTGGCACACTGTGTTACTCTGGCTTGGGAATGTCTAATGAGACTGGAGTTAATGAAAAAGCTGTAATCTGGCCTCAGTATGTGAAGGATAGGATACATTCTACCTATATGTTGTTAGCAGAAGTATTGGTGTAACAGCTTTGTCAGCTTTGGCAATAGCCAGATCTCCTGTTCTCATTAATTATATGCTGAGATCCTCTTGGGTGACAATTAGTACAACTCTTGTAGCCATGATTGGAGCTGGAATGTTCGTTCAATCCATATTGTATCACGAGAATATAGGCACAAAGCATCTTGCTTGGTTTCTTCATTCTGGTGTGATGGGTGCAGTGGTGGCTCCTCTGACTATACTAGGGGGACCTCTTCTCATAAGAGCTGCATGGTACACTGCCGGCATTGTAGGAGGCCTCTCCACTGTGACCATGTGTGCTCCCAGTGAGAAGTTTTTGAACATGGGCACACCTCTGGGAATAGGCCTGGGTCTTGTGTTTGGGTCCATGTTTCTGCCACCAAACACTGTGGCTGGTGCTACTCTGTACTCAGTGGCAATGTATGATGGATTAGTTCTTTTCAGCATGTTCCTTCTGTATGACACTCAAAGTAACTGTAAGGTCCGTCCCTGGAAGGCTCCATGTAGATGCCCCTACCTCATTAAGTCTCCACCCAGTTACCTGGGTAACCTGCAGGCCTGGAGGCAGTTACCTCCCCTTTCTCTGAGGTATCATCCTAATCCACCTGGCCACACCCCCTTGCCCCTCCCCTAGATATAAGGCAGGGCTGGGTAGGGGTCAGCGCCTTCTCTCCCTTCTCTCCCTTCTCTCCCTTCTCTCCCTCTCTCCCTTCTCCCCCATCTCCCCCTTTTCCCCCTTCTCCCCCTTCTCTCCCTTCTCTCCCATGTCTCCCTTCTCTCCCATCTCTCCCGTTTCTCCCATCTCTCCTGTCTCTCCCTTCTCTCCAGCCATGGATCATCATGGCCACAGGCCAGCAGTTTGGTAATAAACTATCTCTCCTGCCTGAATACCACGTGGTGTTCTCCTTTACCAGCTACCTACTTTAAAAAACCTAACGGTAACCAAATGTGCAGAGGTAACACCAATGTATGGACAGAACAGATATGACCCAATCAATGAGATGTTGGGAATCTACATGGATGCAATGAATATATTTATGCACATCACAACTATGCTAGCAACTGAAAGTAACAGAAAGAAATGAAGTGGCAGTTCCTGACTCCCCAGTATGTCAGAAATCTTGCTGTTGAATAGGAGCAGATATCCGTGGCACAGTTTGGACAAGCATCCTGAAGCAATGGGTACCTGTCTAGGCTTCAGAGTTCTTCAAATGAAAGCTAAAGTGTAAGTGTTAAAGCAGAGGTTAGAAAAATGCTTTAGAAATCAAGAATGCATTTCTAGATATGAAAGTTGGAAGAAAAACTTGTCCTAAATGTTTGTTTCAAATTGGGTAAAGGAAAAATTATGGTTACCAAGATGATTGTTTAATTGTTACTTCAGTTTGCCTTGCAGATTTTCTGTAAAAATTGTAGGTAAAGGACAGACGATTTTTACAAGTTTGTCAGATGTAGCTTTGGCCCTTAATAAGTTCCAGGTAAGAGCATGCTTAAAAACTACTTCTGTGTGGACCACGTTGTTACTTTTAAGTGGTGTAAAGTGGCCTTTTGTAATACTCATTGATCTGAAATCTGCAGTTTGAAGCCATACAGGGCAGAAAAAGTTCCCTGTGAGAGTTTTCATCTCTACTCATCCAGCAGAGTGCTGGGAACAGAGTTGTGAGTTGTGTGGAGCTCAAAGTGGCAAAGTGCTAGCCTTGAGCTGGAGAGCTGAGAGACAGCACTTAGTCCCTGAGTTCAAGTCCAGTGACCGGAAAAGTCACTCCTGCCTGGGACAAAAGTGATGGTGCATCAATAGGCAGTAAGCCACTGATGGGATGGCAGAGATGGTGTCAGATCCTAGAAGCACTTGTGTTTGGCCCTTCAAAAGTTAATCGGAGTCAGGAGGTCCTAGACTAATTTGTAAGCATGTCTTTCTAATGCCCATGTCTATCTACTTTGTAACTAAGCAGGTATTTGTCAGTCATCTGTGACAATGAATAGTAAAGCAAAGTTTGTCAAATGGGGATATAGTTTAAAATCCCAACCCCTGTGTCTGCTCAAAGCCTAAGTGAATTTTGAACCAGCATATCTGTTCAGGAAAGCAAGCTTATGGACCTGTGGTCATGTCTTTATTGAGATCTAAGGCCTGCAAAGGTAATTTAGGCATTGTTAGGTCATCAGAAATCAGTTTCCCCAGACAATCAGGAAAATGCTTCTGCAAACCAGAGTGCTAAAAGACTACAATGTTGTAGCCCAAGTAGAGGTCTGTGCAGTTGTAAACAGTTAACTGTTGTATGTCATTTCCACTCTGGAGTAAAGCTCCTAAAAGATATCAGATACCTGCAACCCCTTGGTAAAATGGGCAATAGAAGGCTGTAGTTTCCTGGCTAAGTAGGGTTAGAATCCTTGAGTCGTCCTGAAGAAGTTTCAGAAGATGGATGATCTTTGCCCATCAGATTCCCTTTAAGATCAAGGCACCAGTGCCATTTTTGGGAAAATGAGGCCAGATAACTTAGATTCATGGAAGACAGTGGTAGCAAATATATAAGAGTGGAGACTTGCACTTGTGAGAGATGGTTCTTTAACCAGTCTATGCAGAAAATTGCAGGCAACCCAGCAGAAGATGTGACATTATATTGGAGACACTGGGAGAAACTGCTGCCTGCTGCTGCCACAACCCCTGCCCATACCATTTAGATTGAGATCTTGGATAGCCTGAGAAACATCTGGAGGGAACTACATCTTCACCCTGAGCACCTCTACTGTGGTAAAAGTAGATGAAACTTCATTACACACAACTGATTCCTGCTGGAAGGTTGCTTTGCATCTGCTGAAACTAAGATTTTGGGGGGACATTCTTTCTGTGGTAACCTCCCCACTCCTGAGTCGACTGACTCACCCTATTAAGAAAATTGGATAAATCATGTGTGGCCAGCTAGAGAATCACTCCCAGGCGATGCCTGGGGTGAGAGGTGTGTCCAAGTGTATCAGTGTGTGTCTAGACGGATTAGGGTATGACCTTAGAAGGGAAGGAGATAACTGCTTCCAGGTGTGCCAATTACCTAGGTAACTGGATGGAGATTTAAATAGGTGAGAGCATCTGCATGGAGCCCTCCTGAGAATGGACTTCACAGATAACTGGCCAACCTCAGGCACTTAGAGGCACAAGTACAAGAGGTACCAAAAGTGGAGCCATAAAACTGATGGTCCTACCCACCAGTACACCCCGCCCAATGTAAATGAAATAAGTCAAGGGTTTGACTAGGCTGAAAGAAAAGGGGGGGGTGTTGTAGAGCTGACTACATCTTGTTTAGGCAAGCCTGGTAAGAAATATTGGGGGGCTGGGGATATGGCCTAGTGGCAAGAGTGCTTGCCTTGTATGCATGATGCCCTGGGTTCGATTCCCCAGCATCACATATACAGAAAACGGCCAGAAGTGGCGCTGTGGCTCAAGTGGCAGAGTGCTAGCTTTGAGCAAAAAGAAGCCAGGAACAGTGCTCAGGCCCTGAGTTCAAGCCCCAGGATTGGCCAAAAAAAAAAAAAAGAAATATTGGGGGGAATAGAGCTGACTCCATCTTGATTATTAGGTCAACCTGAACTCAAACTTCTGTTTCTGTAAATGGCTTGCTCATTTGTTGCTTAGTCTATCCCCAGCGTCAAGCCCCTACATCTGTGCTATATTTTCATCTTTATAAACCCTGATAACTGAAGGGTTGGGGCTCTCAATCCAGATCCACTGCATTGGTGACGGTTGTGAGTCCAAGCTCGAGCTTGCAATAAAGACTCTTGTGCATTTGCGTCAGAATCAGCTCCTTGGTGGTTTGGGGGGAACCCCAAATCTGGGCATAACAGAATAAAATCGAGCAAGCTAATGGCCCCGGCAAGCAGGCCAGTGTCTCAATCTTAGTATCAGAGAAAATTGACTTCAAACTAAAAACAGTGAAAAGAGACAAAGAAGATTACTACATACTAATAGAGGGTTCTCTCCTACAGGAGGACACAAACACCCTAAACATCTACACACCAAATACAGGAGCTCCCACCTTCATCAAACACTATTGATACTAAAAACACTCATAGAGCCAAAAATATTGATTATCGGAGACTTTAACACACCACTCTCACCTTGCCTAAAATTGAGAAGAAAAAAAACAACACTGCAGAATTAAACTGCACAGTTCATCTAGACTTAACCGACATCTACAGAATATTCCAATCAGCAACACCAGAATATATATTCTTTTCAGTACCACATGGAACATTTTACAAAATAGACGACATGTTGGGACACAAAGCAAACCTGCACAAATTCAGAAACTTTGAAATCATTCCTTGCATTCTCTCAGACCACAACGGGATAAAACTAGAGCTCAATGCCAATGACTACCAAACAAAACCCACAACTCATGGAGACTAAACAATACATTGCTGAAACACCAATGGATCATCGAGGAAATCAGAACAGAATTTCAAATGTTTATGGAACTAAACCAAGATGAACACACAAATTACCAGCTCCTCTGGAACACAGCAAAGACAGTACTCAGAGGAAAACTTAAAGCCCTGAGTACCTATAGCAACAACTTAGGAAATCTCAATTCAACAACTTAACAAAGCAACTCAAACTTTGTGAAAGAGAGCAAGAAGCCAAAACCCTAAGCCAGTAGATGGAAGCAAATAATTAAAATCAAAGCAGAATTAAATGACTTGGAATCCAGAAAACCCATAGAAAGAATAAACAAAATCAAGAGTTGGTTCTTTGAAAAAAATTAACAAGGTAGACAGACCCCTAGCATACCTGACCAAAAAATGAAGAAAAAACACCCAGGTAAACAAGATCAGAGATGAAACAGGTAACATCACCACAGAAAAACAAAGATCCAGAATATAACAAGGGACTATTTTGCAATCCTATAAGCAAACAAATTTTGGAACCTAGAAGAGATGGAAAAATTCCTAACAAGAATTGACATGCCCAAACTCAAGCAAAAAGATTTATATGTACTGAACCAACCCATATCCAGCAATGAAATGGAAACTACAATAAGAGATCTCCCTTCCAAGAAAAGCTTAGATCCAGGTGGATTCACAGCAGGATTCTACAAGGCTTTCAAAACAGATCTCACACCTACACTCTTCAAACTCGTCAATGAAATAGAGAGTAAAAGCTCACTACCAAACACATTCTATGGTGCATACCATAATGCTAATCCCCAAAACAGAGAGGGACACATCAAAGAAAGAGAACTATATACCCATCTCCTTTATGAACATCTATGCAAAGCTTCTCAACAAAGTTCTGGCTAATCGATTTCAACAAGTCATCAAAAAAATCATACTATGATCAAACTGGATTCATTCCAGGGATTCAAAGTTGGTTCAATGTCCTCAAGTCAATTAACAGAATCCACCGGAGCAAGGCAAAGAATCACATGGTTATATCCCTAGATGCAGAAAAGGCATTCAATAAAATCCAGCACCCATTTATGGTGACAAACTGGAATTTCAGGTAACATTCCTGAAGAGAATAAAGGCTATCTATGACAAACCAACAACAAGCATAATACTAAATGGTGAAAAACTAAAGCAATTCCCTTCAAAATCAAGAGCAAGACAAGGATTTCCACTCTTTCTTCTCCTCTTCAACATAGTAGTAGAATTCCTAGCCAGAGCAATTAGGCAAGAAGAGAACATAAAGGGGTTGCAAATAGGAAAAGATGAAGCTAAACTCTATCTCTTTGCAGATGACAAGAAACTGTATCTAAACAGTGCCATTGATTCTACTCCCAAGCTACTAGAGCTGATCAAAATCTTTGGAAAAGTAGCAGGATACAAAATAAATTCTCAAAAAAACAATGGCTTTTATATATGCCAACAACCTGAAGAGCGAGGTTGAAATCAGAAAAGCAACAACTTTTGCAATAGCCTCAAAAAACATAAAATACCTAGGAATAACCTTAACAAAAGAAGTGAATGAATTCTATGATGAGAACTTTAAAAAACTGAAAAAGGAAATTAAGGCAGGACATAAGAAATGGAAAAACCTTCCATGCTCCTAGATTGGGAGGATTAATAATGTGAAAATGGCAACATTACCAAAAGCTATCTACAAATTCAATGCAATACCCATCTATATCCCAACATCATTCATCACTGAAATAGAGGAAGCAATTCAGAGTTCACATGGAACAATAAAAAAATCCTGAATAGCAAAAACAATTCTAAGTAAAAAGAACAATGCAGGAGGAATATCAATACCAAACTAAATTTTACTACAAAGTTATAGTAATAAAAACAGCTTGGATTGGAACAAGAACAGGCCTGAGGCCCAATGGAACAAAACTGAAGACCCAGAAATGAACCTGCAGGCTTATGGCTAACTAATATTTGACAAAGAAGCTAAGAATATAGGGTGGAACAAAGACAGCCTCTTCAACAAATGGTGCTGGCAGAACTGGGTAAACACCTGTAACAAGCTAAAGCTAGAGCCCTAACTATTACCCTGCACCAAAATCAACTCAAAATGGATCAAAGACCTGGAAATAAAATCAGGCACCCTGAAAACTCTACAAGAAGGAACGAATAGGCACTGGAAAGAACTACCTCAACAAAGGCCCAGAAATGCAACAAATCCAAGAAAGCCTGTACAAGTAGGACTGTATCAAACTGCAGAGCATCTGCATGGCAAAGGATATAGATTCCAAGTTAAATAGAAAGCTCACAGATTGGGAAAAGATCTTTACCAGCCATACACTGGACAAAGGCCTGATATCTAAAATATACACAGAACTCAAAAATTTAACTACCTCGAAAACAATCAAAGAACCAATAGCTCTCTCAACAAATGGGCTAAAGACCTAAAAATAGACTTCTCTGAAGAGGAAATGAGAATGGCCAAGAGTCACATGAAAAAGTGCTCTACATCACCAGCCATAAAAGAAATGCAAATAGAAACAACATTGAGATTCCACCTCACCCCAGTAAGAATCTTCATTATCAATAAATCCAATAATAAGAAATTCTGGAGAGGACGTGGCCCAAAGGGAATCCTACTACATTGTTGCTGGGAATGCAAACTTGTTTAACCCCTCTAGAAAGCAGTGTTGCGTTTCCTAAGAATGCTAAACCCCTACGACCCAGCAGCCTCACTTTTGGCCATCTACCCAAAGGACCACACTAAAGCCACCAGCCCAGCTATGTTCATCGTAGCACAACTCATCATTGCTAAAACATGGAACCAACTGAGATGCCCCTCAGCAGATGAGTGGATCAGGAAAATGTAATACATATACACAATGGAATTCTATGCCTCCATCAGAAGGAATGACACTGTGCCTTTCGTAAAGAAATGGAAAGACTTGAGAAAAAAATCATACTAAGTGAAGTGACCCAGACCCAAAGAAACATAAACCCTATGGTGTCCCTCATAGTACATGAACAGACTAGTCATGGTATAAAATCAAAATTCCATAATAACTACACACATATGGTCACATAAGTGAAATGAACTCCATGTTACCGAAAAAATAGGTATACCACATTTGTAATTATTTTCAACATGCCATGTGAACTCTTACGGTTTCTTTTTTGTTATCTGTTTGTTTGTTTGATTGGTTGGTTTAGTTTTACTTCTCTTGTGCTCCCTTCCTGTGGCTGTACCCTGGCTACCACTGTATCACATCTGAATACAGTTTATATGGGTATTAGAACTGGGGAAGGGAGAGCGAATACCAAAATGGAGAGACAAAGAACAAAAGAAACACCATTCAAAAGGCAACACCTACAAAACTGTTTGGTGTAAACCAACTGCACAACTCTTGGGTGGAGAGGGGATGAAGGAGGGTGGAGGGCCGGGAAAATGAGGGCGGAAGTAACACGTAGAACAAGAAATGTACTCACTGACTTTCAAATGAATCTGTAACCCCTCTTTATCATACCTTGACAATAAAGAATAAAAGCAGAGCCTGGTTTTATAATTATTACTGTTCTATTATATGTAACATCACAGTGAAAACCACATGTAATTATCCAGAATATGATGGCTACATGGACAATATGCCATTAACTAGAGGGTAATTACACAAGTAGAGCAGGTGCTGTGTCTAGCATTTGTAGGACACCTTTGATAACTGGCTGGTTGTTACAAGAATACAGCTCCCACTGCAAAAAGTAATCATACAGAAATTGCTTTAACAGGAGCTACTAATTGTCCTCCAGAGCCTACCACACACCTTATTCTGCTTCCATCCATCCTCAGATGGATGCTACATATTTGTGCTTATTTACTGGATTATCTTTATGTTAGATAAGCAGCTTTCATTTTCAGCAATCCCTAGGCCTTTTGTTTTGTTCTCTCTCTGTGTCTCTCATTCTCTCTCTGTGTATTGAAATGTTCATGCCTTATTGGTGCAGAGCTTATCCAAAACAATGAGTTCAGTAAAAAGAAAGAGGTACTTGTGTTGCAAGGTAGATGGGATGTTTACTGCAGATGCTGCTCTACTGATGGGGAGAGACTCTACATCATGCTGTCAGTGAAAGGCTTAGAGCTGACAATCACTAAACATGCTCTCTGCAAAATCAGTTATTGGAGATAAATGGGGGAGGGGATAACAGTACTATTAAGGAATTGTCATCTGTGCTCATTTCTTAGAAGTTGGACCACAGTCTAGCATTAAATAGGTCTGCCTTAGCCATGATTCAAGAACATACTTCTGAGAAAAAGTACTTGGGAGAGGCAAAAAGAGAAGAGAGCTGATAGTTTTGAGGATGTTGTGTTGTTGTCCTCCTTAATCTCTTATTGGATTAAGACTTATAGTTGAGTAAATTCACCCAAGATTTACTTTAAAAGCACACATATACCCTCCATATAGAGGAAAAAAATATATTGAAGTACTATTTGACACAATTTAAGAAAATCTTAGTATGATGCCTTAGATTTAGATATCCTCAAACTATGTACTTGTTGGAATGCAAGCCTAAGTCTCTAGCTCAATGAAATATCAGTGATTTTCTTTTCTGTGTGTTTTGTTGGCTCAAGCCCATCAGTTCTTTGCAAGACATCTCTCATATGCTTGATATTTGCAAATAGCCTGAGATTTGTAAAGAAGAAAAAGCCATGAGTAAAATTAAACTCACAAACTCTGGTCTTCATTGTGGAACCTTGAATGTATTAATTCTGTACCTCATCCACCCCTTGTGGAATAGCACAGAGACTTAAATGTATTCCAAATAAATAACTGTCAACCAGTATGGAATATGGATTCAGGTCAAATGAAAAAGAAAAGGGAATACTGGGTGCTTTTGGTCCACACTTATAATCTTAGATACACAAAAAGCTGAGATCTGAGGATTACAGGAAAGTCTATGAGATGCTTATCTCCAATTCATCACCCAGATCCTTGAAGTGGAGCTGTGGCTGAGGTGAAAGAGCACTAGCCTTGAGCTAAAAAGGTAAAGGATAGTGCTCAGATACTGAGTGCAAGCCCCAGTGCTGGCATACACACACACAAGTCAGGATTTAGGACTGAAACACAGAGCCTTTAAAAGATGGAGAATTTTAAAGGGTAATTTCACTCTAGTATGACAACAAAATGCTTCTTATTAGGTGTTAGAAACCAACATATATGTGTACAACCCACTGAACAAAATGTATGAGTGACTATTTCAAATTCACACACGCAGAAGCCCATAGCTCTTTCTGATCCGTTTGTTTAAAAAAAAAATCCCCTCAAGCTGATTGCACATATTTAAAATAGTGGTTAGTATTTTAACAAAATCTATCACTAGGAATTTTAGCAAATCAGATTCAAAACATAAAACTATGTTCTCACTTGAAATATGCTGGTTGTCACTGGAGCATTATTTTATTTATGTGTTCAATTTTCTCTGATGGTGCTTTGAAGGACCTGGAAAGCTGTTTGCCAAAGAGAACAAACCACTTACTTTTCCACCATTTAAGTATGTTTGGTTCCTGCCATCCTGCTGAACACTTGTCACTCTATTAGTGATTAAAGCTACCCTAGATATAAAGGTTTGCTCTTAAATTTGATTTGCATTTCCTTGATGGCTAAGAATAACAGTCATCCTTTCAGGTACCTATTGTACACTGAAATAGTGCCTTAACAGAAGTTTCTATTCAAATTGTTTGCACATAGAAAATTTGGTTATTATTGCATTGAAGAAACTTGTAGTATGCAGACACATGATTTGCAGATATGTTCTCCTGTTCTGTAGCTTGTCTTTTTGTATTTTCAGGAATATTTTTTTGCAAATCAGATATAATTAAACAGGCCTTGGATCTTATGAGTATTTTTTTTATTTCTAAACTTCAATTATATTAAATTAAAATATAATAATATATAGCCTTTATATGTACATCTATGTATAGTACTATATATATGTTTGTATGTGTGTATGGGTGTATGGGTGCATGTGTGTATGGGTGTATGGGTTCATGTATGTATGCATGCATGTATGTATGTATGTATGTATGTATGTATTTATGTATGTATGTATGTATGTATGTATGTATATAGTCTGTCCTTATGCCTCACTGTGTTTTACCCAGACTTTTGTGTGTTTCCAAATTAAAGAGTTAAGAATAATTGTGAATAGTCAAGATATTCTGGTGGATGTTGAAAATATTTCTGAACTCCATGAATATTCTAAAACCATTGAATTTTGCCTTTGAGATGAATGGATTTATGGTTTGCAACTTATATTCCAATAAGGATGTTTAAAAGGAAAAATAAAACATTTCTTGGTGGTACAGGTCACATTTAGTTTGATATACGTATTTGCAAGTAGAGAGGAAAAGAAAAGAAATTCTAGGCAGGAAAACAGGAACACAAGCATAGAATGGCTTGAGAACACATTTAGTTATAAGCCCAATAAATTGATATTATTAAAGTAAATACTATAATAGGGCATTGTGGCTGATACTCTGGCAAGTGCAAAAAAAAAATTCCACTGACTATCTCATTTGGAGTAAGGAGTTCAGATTTTATTTTGTTGGCTGGTAAAAAAATTGACTCAGTGCCATTTTTTCATGTACTTACATAGTTACAAATTTTTAAATACACATATATGCTAATAAAATATTTGTTCATTTTTAACTTTTAAATCTTATAGTGTTTTATAATATATAATATTACATCATTTACTAATACATGTCATAGTAATTTTTAAATAATATTTTATTTTTAAGATGTATAAATTATATTTTTAAATTATTTGGATGCAAACTATACTAAGAGGTAAACAAAGATATTCAATAATCATAATGTTTTCTCCCCTCTCAAAATATCAAGTTATGTTTTTGCTTGGCAAGTTACAAAATAAGAAAGAAATACAGAAAATAGCTAATTTCTATTTTGGTTTTGTTTGTTTGTTTCTCTGTTCCATTGTTTTGTGTGAGGAAATGTGGACTAGTTTGCATAATGAAAAATCATGGGGAAAATATTTGGGGAGCAGGAAGAAAAATATTCTCTTATTCATAGAAGTATGGAGTAGAATAAACAAGTAAGTCACAGTTGTTTATTCTAGTTCCCATCCCAATTTAACATTTTATTAGAGACCCTCTTACTTCTGAAATTTTCCTCAGTTGCTGATGAGCAATTGGCCATGTGGTGCTGGCGAATCCAACCCAGGGCTTCATGTATAGGAGGCAAGCACTTTTAACACTAGGCCATATTCCCAGCCCAGTAATTCATATCTCATGAGGCCATCTAGGGGAAAGGATTCATTTTCTCTACCCATTAAAGAGTTAAAGGGCAGGAAAGTGTTAATTCTAAACAGAATAAGTTTATTTGAAAGTGGAAGGAAGGACATGAAAGTAGTAAGGTTTTCCACCTGGAGACACTGCCAATCAGGAGTCCAATGGAAGCCTCTTGGAGGATGGTTTTTTGTAGTGTAAAATGTACCGTATCTCCTCCCTTGGGTTTTGCACTGATTCTTTGATAAGCCTGAGCTGCCACAGCTTTTTCTATTGTTTGAGCAGACACCTAGTGTATTATGGGAAGAAGAAGTAATTGAGCAGGAGCCCCAGGCACTACAGGAACAGAAGTGCCATGATGGTACTCATGTTATCTGCTTCATGTTATGTTTGGCACATTTTATCCCTATTTACCTAACAGTTCTTCCTTTTTCCCTCACAAGAACAATTTAGAATTCAATTGACATCCTGGGTGTCCTAGTGCAACTTCCAAAAAGTGCTGTGGCTTACTTCCAATAACCTGGCAAGCTTTGAAGCCATCAACTGTTGTACCTTGAAGGAAGATATGAAGGACTTGGAGTAAGGAGGAGCTACCAATACCACGCACCATCAGAAATTATGCAGGAATATAACGGTTTTGCTTTTTAAAGGGTTGAGAATTTTTTTTCTGTTTTTGCACATTTCTTTTTTTTTTTTTTTTTGCCAGACCTGGGCCTTGGACTCAGGGCCTGAGCACTGGCCCTGGCTTCCTTTTGCTCAAGGCTAACACTCTGCCACTTGAGTCACAGCACCACTTCTGGCCATTTTCTGTATATGTGGTGCTGGGGAATCGAACCCAGGGCTTCAAGTATACGAGGCAAGCGATCTTGCCACTAGGCCATATCCCTAGCCCATTTTTTTTTGCACATTTCTGTT
The DNA here is from genome assembly GCF_023159225.1 of Perognathus longimembris pacificus. Lineage (NCBI taxonomy): Eukaryota > Metazoa > Chordata > Mammalia > Rodentia > Heteromyidae > Perognathus > Perognathus longimembris. The sequence continues at coordinate 1,998,359 of NC_063180.1, read as the reverse complement.
GAGAGATTTGCATTTAGTTTTGTAGATATCTGTGGAGTCCATCGTTTTATGCCTGTTTTTTCCCTTGAGGGACTCAAAGTCTACTAACAACAATAATACACAGGTAATTGTCAGAGAAGAAACATATTTGGATAAAGTTCAGAGTGAGGGAATAATATAAATTTTCCACATCAACCAGAGAGCCCGGAAGCCCTGCTTTCTCTACTTACTTTTTAAGAAAGTAGAGAGTAGATGTTCCAGAAATTCTAGAAAGATAAAAATTCAAAGATATAAAAGACAAACACTGAAAAGCTAGTTCAATATACACAAATCAAGTAATGTAATTCCACACATCAACAGAAGCAAGGACAAAAAACCCACATGATCTTCTAAATAGAGGAAGGAAAAGCATTTGACAAAATTCAACACCCCACTTATGATAAAAGCTCTGGAGAATTAGGAATCTATGTCACTTTCTACAATATAATAAAGGCTGTATATGGCAAACCTGAGACCAGCATTATACTTACGAGTGGAAATTTAAAATCATTTCCTCTAAAATCAGGAATGAGATAAGGAGGTCTGTTCTCTCCACTCCTTGTCAATATAGTACTGAAATTCCTAGCAAGAGCAGTAATGCAAGAGACACACTTAACTGGGACCCAAATAGGGAAAGAAGAAGTAAAACTCTCCTTGTTTGCAGACGATATGATCCTGTCTATAAAAAACTCCATCAATTCCTCTCTCTCCCACAGTACTTGAGCTGATTCAAAACTTTGACAAAGTGGCAGGTGTAAAATTAACCAACAAAAAGCAATAGCTTTTCTGTATGATAGTGAGAGAAGTGAATTTGAATTTGAAATTAGGAAAGCAACTTCATTTTTAATAGCTTCAAATAAATAAAATACCTAGTAATTAACCAAATATGTGAAGGACCTCTATGATGAAAATTCTGAGACTCTAGAAAAAAAGAAGTTAAAGCTGATTTAAGGAAGTGGGAAAAACCTTCCATGTTCCTGGACTGAAAGGAATAACATCATGAAACTGGCAATGCTGTCCATAGCTATCTAAAACTTCAATGCAATACTCATCAATATTCCAACAACATTTTTCAATGGTATAAAGGAAGAAATCCAAAAAGCCATATGAAATAACAGAAGACTCTGAATAGTAAAAACAATCCTTAGCAGGAACAACAGTGCTAGAGAAATACCAATACCAAGCATCCAACTCTATTACAAAGCCATAGTAATTAAAACAGCTTGGTACTGGCACAAGAATAGTCCTGAGCACCAGTGAATAGAATAGAATACTCAGAAATAAACCCACATATCTATAGCTACTTAATATTAGATAAGGGAGACAAAGCCATGGGATAGAAAACAGCCTCTTCAACAAAGCATGCTGGCACAATTGGCTATACATATGCAGAAAACTTAATACCCTGCACCAGAATCAATTCCAAATGAAACAAAGACCTCAATATAGAGCTAGATACCACGAAAATGTTTCAGTAAGGGATACAGGAAACACTAGAGCTTCTAGGAATGGATCAATAATTCCTAAGCTATAAAACCACAGTAAATCAAAGTCTAGATAAATGAGAGTGCACCAAACTGAAGAGTTTCTGCATAACAAAGGACATAGCTAGCATAGATTTTTTAAAAAAGCTCACAGACTAGGAGAAGATCTATACTAGCTATGCATTAGAGTCTCATAGCAAAAAATTAAAAAAAAAATTAACCCCACCAAAACAAATCCTCAAAGAAACAAACAATGATATGAATAAATGGGCTAAAGATTTAAACAGAGACTTCTCAGAAGAAGAAGAAGAGGAAATGAGAATGGCCAACAGACATATGAGAAGATGTTCAACATCTCTGACTATATAAGACATGCAAATCAAAGCAATATTAATATTCCATCTTACCCAAGTTAGAATGGCCATTATCAAGGTAACTAATGATAATAGGAAGGAAGGAAACACTATTACACTGTTGGTGGGAATGTAAATATATCCAACCAATCCAGAAAGCAGTATGGAGGTTCAGCACAATCATGTTCATTCCATCATTGTGTACTGTAATCAAGGTATGGAATCAACCCAGATGCCCCTCAGTGTTGGACAAAGGGATCTGGAAAATGTGGTATATATACACAGTGCAATTCTATGCTCCCATCAGAAAGAATGACATTGCTCCATTCATAAAGAAATAGAAGGACTTGGAAAAAATACTAAGTACTGTAAGCCACATCCAAAGAAACATAGGTTGCATAGGTTCCCTCATTTGTAATAATGAGACTGTACCTATAATTCTACAGGTGAACACAATGGACGGTAAAAGACCAAAAATTTCTCTTGGACATTGTAAGTTAAACAGGCTTGTTCAGTGAGACCAAAGGAGGATATTCTTAGGAGAGGATCACAAAGACTCAGTAGCTATGTGAATATGATCATATAAAATGGTGTTTTTCAAAATGAACTCCAATGAATAAAAACAAGTTTTTATTTTTTATTACTTTATTTTAGTGGTTTTTGTTTCTTTGTTTTCCCCCTTTCTAGCATGGCTTGCGATTTCTGTACCTTTTTAAAATCGTATGTTAAGTTTATCTGTTTGGGAAAATTTTTCATTTTTCCCATTCTAAGGAAGGAAGCTTCTGGTATAGGAAGCGTATAGGATAGAAACTTGTGATGTAAAAGGTTCAAGCATCCAGCCAGCTATGAAATGGAATGGTCTCCAGCAGAGATTTACCTAAGTCTTAAGTTAGCTACTCTTATGGATCAGCCACTCTTCAAACTAGGAGAGGCACTGAGATTTTCCTGATAGATAGGGACCATTTTGCTTGGATGGGAGTGGGAGAACTCCCTCTGGCCTCCTCATGGCACATATTGAAAAGTGAAAGAAATTTCAGGACATTTATCACTGAGGGTATATGGAGTGCCTACCACCTGCTCACCTAGCCAAACATAAAGACAACTTGTTCAAGTCCATTCATAGCAGTCCAGAATGTGTCCATCCCTTTATTTCTGTGGTAAGTATGTCCTTGACATGCCAGGGTCAGATACTCTGTGGGTCTCTGTCCAGGTAATAACTGCCTGAGTATTTCAAGGTAGAAAACTGAGCAGGTCTTTAGGAGCAGCCAAAGATAAAAGGACTGATTTGTTGCATGGGAACTCCTTTGTACAACTACTTAAAGATAATAAAAGTATTTTAAAAAGAGGAATTATGCATCTCTGAAATCAACCACATGATCAAAGACAATGACTAGGACTGTCACCCCTTCTAATGTATAGTAACTCCTTGCCTGGACACCAGGGATAAACTAGGTTTCTACCTTCTGAGGTAAGCTTTAGATGATCAGGAATACCCATGGAGGAAGTATCTAGTTTCCAAACTTGTATTTTATTTCATCCTCTATGACCTTAGGGAGATCAGAAAAGATACAATGTCCCTGATCCTCCCCGTCATCTGCCAGACGTAGAGATCATATTTAACCTCTTTCTGTTCTGCCCTGTCCACAGATAGAGCTATTCTCCTAACTCCACTATAGGGTCTGAACTATGAACATCTATTATTGAGCTTCTCTCACCCTATGCCTGTCTGTTCGTTTTTCAATAGAGATTGTACAGGATAAAACTATGAGTTGGAGACATTGTATATGTGCCGTGTGTGCCTGTAAATGTATTTGTGTATGCATTTGTGTGTGTGTGTTGGAGTTCAACATGGAGATGTTTGTTTTTATGAGTTAATAATATTATGTGTTTTTGTATGTGTAAGTTTATGCATAGGACTTTGGCTTACTCGTGTATATATGCATGAAAATTGCCTAACTCATTCATATTAGACCCAATTTGGCTACTTAAATAGTTTCAGTGACCAAAACACAAAGATGCAGCTTCTGTGTCCCCATTTAAAGCTTATGGATCATGTAATCAAGAACTTTGATTTAAGAATGTGTTAATTAAAATAAGAATCGAAATAGAATATTCAGAGCTAAGGAATAAAAGTCATGACCCTGACTAGATTTTTAAAAAATTCATTATCAGAATTTTTATTCAATATTACCAGAGTAAAATTTTTCCCCCAGTCCTGAGGCTTGAACTCAGTGCCTGATCACTGGCTTCATTTTGCTCAAGGCTAGCACTCTGCCAACTTGAACCACAGCACCCACTTCAGGCTTTTTCTGTGTATGTGGTACTGAGGAATCGAACCTAGGGCTTCATGTATATGAGGCAAGCACTCTTGCCACTAGGCCATATTACCAGCCCCTCCCACAGTAATTTTATTTTATAGTTTTTATTTCATTTTATTATGTATTTTTGCATCCAGAAGGACCACAAAATTTATCTCTGAAAAGAAAGAAAGGAAAAAATAAAAGAAAAGTGGTATATTGTGTGAACTTCAAATAACACTCAGCTTTTTTGGTGCCAATCTCGGGGCTTGAACTGAGGGTCTGAACCCTGTCCCTGAAAATTTGTGCTCAAAGATAGTGCTCTACCACGTGAGTGACAGACCCACTTTCAGCTTTTTGTTGGTTAATTGGAGGTATGGACTCATATTGAAGTTGTGGGGGCCAGCTTCAACCTACGGTACTCAAATCTCAGCCACCTGATTAGTTAGTATTACAGGTGTGAACCACCAGGCCCTAACAGTTTGCTTTTAACGTGCTGATTACTATGGGTTAGGGCAGTACTTTGTAGTAGAGTGGTTGCCTAGCCTTTTCATGGAAATCGATTTGATTTTATTGATGAAGTCAAACTGTTGTAAGGTAGTCCATTCATCAGGAAACAGAGTAGCACCATTTTGAGAGATGCAATTGAGCATCTTTATTGGAATCAGCAAGTAGACTCCTGTCTCAAAGATCTGTAGCCCTGGGGCTGAGAATATGGCCTAGTGGCAAGAGTACTTGTCTCGTATACATGAAACCCTGGGTTTGATTCCCCAGCACCACATATATAGAAAATGGCCAGAAGTGGCACTGTGGCTCAAGTGGCAGAGTGCTAGCCTTGAGCAAAAAGAAGCCAGGGACAATGCTCAGGCCCTGAGTCCAAGGACCAGGACTGGCCAAAAAAAAAAAAAAAAAAAAAAAAAAGATCTATAGCCTCGACGAAAGCTTGAACCAAGCTGCTAAAGACAAAAAACATGTTTGGTGTGGAGACAAAGTCCTAAAAAAAGTGGACCATATTAGAAAGCAGCTCAGGTATAAGCAGAAATCTCAATTTATTGGTATACACCTCAAACCTTCCAAATAGAGAGATAGCTTTAGAGTTGAGTGAAATCAAGCCATTTAGGGAGATTAATCAAGGAGAGCATTTTTTGCAGCAAAATCCAGCTCTCCTAATGCTAAACAGCATGACATGCAATTCAATGCATGGTCTCTCTCATCTCTAGGCTTTTCAGTGCTGGGTGGAAAGCACCTTTCACCCAGCTACACACCAGATGGCTGTGAGAAGTTACTTAGACCCAGCCTCCCGCCCCCACCAAAAACCAGACCAGCTAATTACTTATTTCTCATTAGATAACTCATGTGACTCAATACCATATAGAAAACTCATATAAAGAACACACTTGGTGATGTCTTAGAGTAAAACAACCAAGATAAAACATACGCAGATAGCTTTTGGCAATATTGCCATTTCGACAACTTTAGTCCTCCCAATCCAAGAGCATGGGAGGTTTTCTCATTTCTTTAGTTCTGCCTTAACTTCCTTTATCAGGTTTTTAAAGGTCCCATCATAGAGGTCTTTCACTTCTTTGGTTAAGGTTATTCTTTGGTGTTTTATGCTTTTTTCAATTTTTATTATCAAACTGATGTACAGAGAGGTTACAGTTTCATATGTTAGGCTTTGGATACACTTCTTGTACTGTTTGTTACCTTGTCCCTCATACCCCCTCCCTCCTCCCCCTTTCCCTTCCCCCCCCCCCGAGGTGTTCAGTTCACTTTCACCAAACAGTTTTGCAAGTATTGCTTTTGTAGTTGTCTTTTTTTTTTTACCCTGTTTCCCTCAATTTTGGTATTCCCTTTCAATTTCCTACTTCTAATACCAGTATACACGGTTTCCAATATACTCAGATAAGATTACAGAAATAGTGTAGGTACAACCACTGGAAGGTGATACAAGAACATCATCAATAATAGAAGCTACAGATACACATGGGACATTGAGAGTAGTTACAACTGTGATATAACAATCGTTTCCATAGCATGGAGTTCATTTCACTTAGCATCATCTTATGTGATCATAAGGGTATAGCTATTGGGCTCTTGTGATGCTCTGCTATGACTTGCATAAACCTGTACTAATTATTCCCAATAAGGGAGACCATAGAGTCCATGTTTCTTTGGGTCTGGCTCACTTCATTTAGTATAATTTTTTCCAAGCCCTTCCATTTCCTTACAAATGGGGCAATGTCATTCTTTCTGATAGACGCATAAAATTCCATTGTGTATATGTACCACATTTTCCTGATCCATTCTTCTACTGAGGGGCCTCTGGGTTGGTTCCAGATTCTCGCTATGACAAATTGTGCTGCGATGAACATTGTTGTGCTGGTGGCTTTAGTGTGATTTTGTTTGTGGTCGTTTGGATAGATACCCAAAAATGGGGCTGCTGGGTCCTAGGGGCGTTCTATATTTAGCCTTCTGAGGAATCTCCATACTGCTTGCCAGAGTGGCTGAACCAGTTTACATTCCCACCAACAATGAAGTAGGGTTCCCTTTTGGCCACATCCCCATGTTTTATGCTTTTTGAGGCTATTGCCAAAGGAGTTGCTTTCTTGATTTCAGCCTTGGTCTTTGGGTCATAGGCATATAGAAAAGCCATTCATTTTTGAGGATTTGTTTTATGTCTTTCTACTATGACCCAAGTATTAGATCAGCTCTAGTAGCTTGGGAGTAGAGTGTATCGTTTTTTTTTGTTTGTTTGTTTTTTGTTTTTGTTTTTTTTTTTAGATACAGGATCATGTTGGCTGCAAAGAGAGAATTTACTTCATATTTTCCTATTTGGTTCCCTTTTATCTCTTCCTCTTGCCTTATTGCTCTGGCTAGGAATCCTAGTACTATGTGGAAGAGGAGAGCAGAGAGTGGACAACCTTGTCTTGCTCCAGATTTTAGAGGAAATGACTAACGTTTCCCCAGTAAGAGGAATGTTCTCTGTGGGTTTGTTGTAGACTGCCTTAATTATATTCAAGAATGTTCCTCTTATTCCTAGTTTCTCCAAAGCTTTTATCATAAATGCGTGCTGGGTTTTATCAAATGCTTTTTTTGCATGACCTTGCTGTGGGTGAAGTAGGTGTTATATCACTGTTATAATCATTTTCAACATGCCATGTGAAACTGTAGCTTTTTGTTGTTGTTATTCCTCTTGGATACCCTTCCTGTGGTTGTGCCCATGCTACCACTGTATCTCATCTGTGTATCCTGGATACTCTATACACTATGAACTATGGAATGGAAAAGGAATGTCAAAATTGAGAGACAAAGGATAAAAAGACAAACGACTCCAAAAGCAATACTGACTGAAACAACTCACTGAACTGACTGAACAACTCATGGAGGAGGGTGAAGGCGAGGGAAAAGGGGATGGGGGATGGGGGAAATGAGGGAGGAGGTAACAAGTTATGAGACAGCAAATCCAGGAATCCAGATTTCAGCCTCAGGCAGCAGTGCCACCAGCCCATTGCTTACCCGGCAGAACCAAATCCACACCCACCTCCAGCACGCACCAGCAACAAGGAGAGACATCTGACAGATGGGCAGCAGACAGACACAGGCCTCAAGCAGAGAATGAAAGGTGTGAAGAACCAGAGGAAGCATGAGTACTCCACAAAAGAATGTCTTGCCCGAGTCTGCACCCGCAGAACACCATTCAGAAAGTAGCCCTCCTGGCTCTGCCCCATAGTGAGTCTCCTTCTTTGTCTCTGTCATAGACGGCCAGAGCATACCAGAAATAAAGCGCACCAGGGGAAAGTAACGTCAAAGGGGCCATCTTTAAAAAGGGCAAAGGTGCCAGAGTAATGAGTCCCAGCTGTCCCTGCCCAGAGGGGAGGAGCCTCCCAAGGGGCAAGCGGCCCTTCAACACCGTTAAACACAACAAGAGGTGAGCCTCCAGGCCACCATCACTGCAACTGCTGCTGAGGCAGCCACAGACTGGTCTCCCAGGCCAAACATTGTCCACCAGTGACTGAGAGCAGCCAGAGTCTCTACCTGCAAACCCCAGTGAATGACACAGCCAGCTCAGCTCAGGAGAAGACAGCCCCACCAAGGTGGGTGGAACTTTCCCCACAGGCAGCTCCATCTTCCCTGCCACACACCTTCCGCAGCCCAGGGATCCTGCCTGAGGCCTGCCCCATCCAGCTCCTGGATCCTGTCCAGCCCACCGCAGGCAGTTTGGGAATCTCTGCTGGAGTCCATTGCCCCCCATCGCCAGCAGCAGTTCAAAATGTTCAACAGAGTCAGATACTATGCTTATGCACCTTCAGCAATCCAGGGATCCTGCCCTGAGCCTGCCCCAGCCAGCTGGGAGTTCTTTTTTTTTGTTTGTTTGGCCAGTCCTGGGCCTTGGACTCAGGGCCTGAGCACTGTCACTGGCTTCGTTTTGCACAAGGCTAGCACTCTGCCACTTGAGCCACAGCACCACTTCTGGCCATTTTCTGTATATGTGGTGCTGGGGAATCGAACCCAGTGCCTCATGTATACAAGGCAAGCTCTCTTGCCACTAGGCCATATCCCCAGCCCCACCTGGGGGTTCTTGACATTGGCCCACTGCAGGCGACTCAGGGTTCCCACACAGGGCCCAGCACAAGCATTTCAGGGATCCCTCCCAGGGCTCACCACAGACTGTTGGGGAATACCTGCCAGAGTCTCCAGCCCAGGGATCCCCGGTGAGGCTGCCTCAGGCAGCTCAGGAGTCTCAGCTGAAGCCTACTGCTCACTGACCCCAGGCAAGGGATTTCAGCTGGGGCTACCACAGGCAGCTCAGGGGTCCCAGCCAGAGTCTATTGCCCACTGTCGCCAACCCAGAGGTCCCAGCTGGAGCTGCCTTCGACAGCTCAGGCATCCCAGCCATAGCCTGCTGCCTGCCCTTGGCAGCCCAAGGGTCCCAGATGGGAGCCACAGGCCCCAATGCCTCTGAAGTAGAAGGATGCTGCTGCCAACACTTGGGAGCAAGTGACTGGTTCCACAGGCTGAATACAGTTCATCAATCACTGAGGGTACCCAGTTTCTACCCACAATCCTCAGAGAATCACACAAACACCATTACCCAGGACCTCCAATTTCCATTGAGTCCAGGTTAACCATAGGCAAGATAATAGGCATCTGGGGGACAATCCAAGTGAGTCAAAGGGGTTCTTAGACCAATTTTATCAATCCAAAAAGAAATAAGAACAATAATGTAATGGTATACAATCTATCTATGGAATTCTGGCCTCATGTTTGGTTTTTACTTCCAAAGGGAAATTTGTGGGGAAACTAAATGTACTGCTATACACATAAAAAGTGAGGGAACTTACCTGTCTAGGATTGTGTACATATAAGAATAGCACAACAGGACTTGGAAGGTTTGGATCAGGTCCTAAACAGTGCCAAAGGGGATTACCAGACTAGCATTCTAAATCCTAATGGGCAGAAGAAACACAAAAATTATGGCAAGACAGGGAATCTCATCACCTGCTCAAAACAAACAGGAAAGAGCATTCAATTGAAATCCCAGAAGAGCACCCTCCAAATGCACTACCAACTATGCTGATAATAATGACAAAATGAAAAGTTTGTATCTCTCATGATAAGTATTCTAGAGCAAGAGGAGGCAAACCAGGCAATAACTCCTGAATGCGATGTATCCAATCATAAGTTAATAGAGGAATTCGTGCCTCCACAAACAGAATGATATATGAACTACAACAGAAAGAAAAAGAGTCCCATGAATAGATAGCCACTCAGCTAAAAGAGATTAGAGACAGCACCCAGAACCATATTATTGAAGTAAGGATGTCCATACATGACCTGAGAGATAATTACAGCACAGATATGGAAGTCATTGAAAAATATCAATCAGAACGTAGGGAAACAAGAAACCAAGTTGTAAGTTAAGGAAACAGACTGGATGAAGCAGAAGATAAAGTCTCAGGAATTGAGGACAGCCTAGACTTTATGGAGAAAGAACAAAAAAAAATACAAAACCAATCCAAAAAGCAAGACAGATCACTTAAAAAGCTTCAAGATACAATCAGGAATCCAAATATAAGCTTAAAGGTATTTGAAGAAAGAAGAGAAAGAAGTCTTCGATAGGAAGGAAAAATTGAACCAATATATCTCCAACAAACAAGCACTCCAGCGTATCCTCAAAGATATCCTCCACATTGAAAACCACCAAGACCATGATCCAGACAGGGAAAGCGTCCATAAATAAAACTCCAGAATAGTAGAGCAAACAAGGAAGATAAAACCCCTACAAAGATAGATACAATGAAAGGAACAAGCAATCACCTCTCAATCCTAACTCTCAATACTAATGGAACTATCTATCCAACTAAATGACATATATTGACACACTGGATCAAAAAACAAGACCAATCTTTCTGCTGCCTCCAAGAGATGCACCTTGCCAACAAAAGAAAACATATTCTAAAAGTGAAAGGGTTGAATAAAATCTATCAAGCAAACAGTCCCCGCAAACTGGCCTGTGTTGCAATGTTAGTATCAGATAAAATTGACTTCAAAGTAAGAACAGTAAAAAGTGACAAAGAAAGTTACTGCATACTAATAAAGGGATCTCCTACAGGAAGGAGGACATAACCATCTTAAACATCTACACACCAAATACAGGAGCTACCAAGTTCATCAAACAAACACTACTGACTCTAAAAATGCTCATAGACCTAAACACATTGATTGGTGGAGACTTTAACACACCATTCTCACCTCTGGACAGATCAACATGCCTAAAACTGAGTAAAGAAACCTCAGAACTAAACAACGGCATAGACCATCTAGATTTAACTGACATCTACAAAATATTCCATCCAGTAACACCAGAATATACATTGTTTCCAGCACCACATGGAACATTCTCCAAAATAGATAACATATTAGGGCAAAAAGCAAATTTGCACAAATTCAGAAACATTGAATTCATTCCTTGAGAGAATTCAGACCACAATGGGATAAAAGAAGAGCTCAATACCAAAGGAAGCCAAAACAAAACCCCACAACTCATGGAGACTCAACAATACATTGCTGAACCTCTAATGGATAGTCAAGGAAATCAGAACAGAATTTCAAATGTGTATGGAATTAAATCAAGACAAATACACAAATGACAAGCTCCTCTGGGACACAGGAAAGGCAGTCCTCAGAGGAAACTTATAGCCCTGAGCGCCTACAGCAACAACTTGGAGAAATCGCAATTCAACAACTTAACAAAGAGAACAAGGCAAACCCTAAGCCAATAGGCAGAAGCAAATAATTAAAATCAAATCAGAATTAAATGATATAGAATCCAAAAACACTACAGAAAGAATCAACAAAACAAAAAGTTGGTTCTTTGAAAAAATTAAAAAGATAGACCCCTAGCCAACCTGACCAAAAATGAAAAAAGCACACCCAAATAAACAAGGTCAGAGACAAAACAGAGAACATCACTACAGAAAGATCAAAGATCCAGAGTATGTTATGGGACTATTTTGCAAACCTATATGCCAACAAATTCGAGGACCTAGAAGAAATGGACTAATGCCTCACAAAAATTGATATGTCCAAACTCAACCAAGAAGATTTAAATCTACTGAACAGACTCATATCCAACAATGAAATTTAAATTGCAAGAAAAGATCAGGTCCAGATGGGTTCACAGAGGAATTGTACAAGGCCTTCAAAACAGATCTCACACCAACACTCCTTAAACTCTTCAATGAAATAGAGAGTAAAAGCTCACTACCAAACACATTCTATGATGCTAGTATAACGCTGATCCCAAAACCAGACAGAAAACCATCAACAAAAGAGAACTATAGGTCCATTTGCTTGATGAACATTGATGCAAAGCTTCTCAACAAAATTTTGGCCAACCGACTTCAACAAGTCATCAAAAAAAAAAAAAAATCATACACTATGCAAGTCAATTAATGTAATCCAGGGGAGCAAGGTAAAGGATCACATGATTATATCCCTAGATGTGGAAAAGGCCTTCGACAAAATTCAGCACCCATTTATGAGCAAAGCCCTGGAAAAACTGGGATTTCAGGAAACAATCATGAATATAAAGGATGTCTATGACAAACCAACAGCGAGAATAATTTTAAACGGGGAAAAGCTAAAGCCATTCCCTTTAAAATCAAGTTAGGGATGTCCGCTCTCTCCCCTCCTCTTCACCATAGTACTAGAGTTCCAAGCCAGAACAATTAGGCAAGAAGAAAACAGAAAGGGGATCCAAATAGGAAAAAAGATGAAGAGAAACTTTCTCTCTTTTCAGACGACATGATCCTATACCTAAAGAACCCCATAGACTCTACTCCCAAGCTAAGAGAGCTGATCCAGTACTTGGGACAAAGTAGCAAGATATAAAACAAATCCTCAAAAATCAGTGGCTTTTCTACATGCCAACAACCAGAAGAGTGAGGCTGAAATCAAGAAAGCAACTCCTTTTGCAATAGCCTCAAAAAGCATAAAATACCTAGGAATAACCTTAACCAAAGAAGTGAAAGAACTTCGTAATGAGAATTTTAAAAACCTGAAAAAGGAAATTAAGGCAGAATTCAAGAAGTGGAAAAACCTCTGATGCTCCATCGTGAAAATGGCAATATTACCAAAAGCTATCTACAAATTCAATGCTATACCAATCAATATCCTAACATCATTTTTCAAGGAAATAGAGGAAGCAATCCAGAAAGTCATATGGAACAATAAAAAACCCTGAATAGCAAAAACAATCCTAATTAGAAAGAACAGGGCCAGGAGGAATATCAATACCAAACTTTAAGTTGTATTACAAAACTATTGTAATAAAAACAGCTTGGTACTGGCAAAGGAACAGACCAGAGGACCAATAAACAGACTGAAGACCCAGAAATGAACCCACAGATGTACGGCTACCTAATGTTTGACAAAGTAGGTAAAAATATAGGTTGGGACAAAGACAGCCTTTTCAATAGATGGTGCTGGCAAAACTGGGTCAACATCTGTAACAAAGTAAAACTAGAACCCTATGTATCACCCTGCACCAAAATCAATTCCAAATGGATCAAAGACCTACAAATAAACTCTAGGACTCATTGGCACTGGAAGAAACTTCCTCAACAAAGGTCCAGAAACGCAACAAATCAAAGAAAGTTTGGACATGTGGGTCTGTATCAAACTGCGGAGCTTCTTCAGGAAAAAGAACATAGCTTCCATGAAAAGCCCCCAGATTGGGAAAAGATCTTTACCAGCCATACAATGCACAAAGGCCTGATATCTAAAATATACGCAGAACTCAAAAAATTAAATTCCTCCAAAACAATAATCAAAGAACTATCAACCCTCTCAACAAATGGGCTAAAGACCTAAAAACAAACTTCTCTGAAGAGGAAATGAAAATGCCCAAGAGTCACATGAAAAAGTGCTCTACATCACTGACCATAAAAGAAATGTAAATCAACATTCCACCTCACCCAAGTAAGAATGTTCATTATCAGGGGATTTAATAATAACAAATGCAGGAGAGGATGTTGGCAAAAGGGAACACTACTACAGTGTTGGTGGGAATGCAAACTTGTTCAACCCCTCTGGAAAGCAGTGTGGTGGTTCCTAAGAAGGCTAAACATAGAGCTCCCCTATGAGCAGCCCCACTTTCAGGTATCTACCCAAAAGACTACAAGCAAGACCACACTAAAGCCACCAGGCCAACTATGTTAATTGCGTCACAACTTGTCATTGCTAAAACATGGCCCCTCAGTAGACGAGTGGATCAGAAAAATGTGGTACATATACACAATGGAATTCTATGCCTCCATCAGAAGGAATAACACTGCCCCATTCATAAGGAAATGGAAGAACTTGGAAAAAATAATATTAATTGAAGTGACCCAGACCCAAAGAAGCATAAACCTTATGGTTTCCCTCATAGGGAATAGCTAGTACATGACTAGGCTAGTCATGGTAGAAGACCAAAATACCCCAGTAGCTACAGCTATATGATCACATAAGATGATGCCAAGTGAAAATAACTCCATGTTAAGGAAACAGAGGTATGCCACATTTGTAATTAGTATCAACATTCCATGTGAAAGCGTACCTTTTGCATTTTTTTTCTCATCTGTTTATTTGATTGTTTGACTGGTTTTGTGTGTTTGTTTTCCCCTCCTGTGATTGTAACCCCACTACCACTATACCTCATCTGAATACCCCGGATACTGTTTATACAAGTATTAGAAAAGGGGAAGGGAAAGGGAATATCAAAATTGACTACGTATATATGTATGTGTGAATGTGTGAGTAAGGTTTCACTGGTAATTGTATGGTATGTGAGAACTGGGAAGCAATGATGCTTAAAGTTCAGAAGCCAGATCCTAGTGGCTCATGACTCGAATTCTAACTGCTTAGGAAGCTGAGATGTGGAGGACTGCAACTCAAAGCTAGCTCGGGAAGAAAATGTAATCAAAACTCCGCCTTCAAAATAATCAGGCAAGTGATGGACTTGCGGTGTGGTTAAAAAGGTGGAGCACCAGCCATGAGCAAGAAAGCTTCACTCAATACCCTGAGTTGAGTCACAGATATTGGCTCTTGACCCACTTGGTCATTTTTCACAGGTGTCATTTTTTCCTCATGAATTGTTCTTTGTGTTGACATACATAATGGTTATTTGCTATATAGCTTGTATCCTAGAAGTCCTCTCTGCATTACTAGAGGTACACCTGTGATTACACATGATACCTCTGCTACTAGTAAATAGCAAGGTGGCAAAGCTTTTCTAAAAATAAGGGTGCACTAGTGCTTTGTTATATCTGGGAATAGTCTCCATGGATATGCTTGTTTTTTATTTACATGGAGGTATGACTGACTCTGTGAAGGGAATGGACATATCTACCTGCCTCATGCCACTCTTCTGAACATTGGTCTAAAAGGTCTACTACTTTCTTATCTACTGACCATAAACTTGAACACAGTAGAGAACATAGGCACTCATTACCTATGAATACAAGACTCATTTTCAAATTCACTTCCGGGACGTTTTAATATTTCAGAAATGTAATTAGCGCTGGACCACAGTAATGCCAGCTACTCGTACTCCCAGCTACTCAGGAGGCTCTCTGAAGATCATGATTCAAAGCCATCCCAGGTAGGAAGGTCTGTGAGACTCTTATCTCCAATTAACCACCAGAAAACCAGAAGTGGTACTGTGGCTCAGGGGTAAAGTACTAGCCTTGAGCTGAAGAGCTCAAGGACAGCACCCAGGTCCAGAATTTAAGCCCCACAGCTAACAAAAAAAAATGTATTTGCATTTGGATTACCAATGGTACTATTGTTTTCTAGAACAATATGTGGAATATTTCATTCCTGAAGGCTTTTTAAACATAGTAACATATTAGAAACACATTTAACTCAATTCTTGATTCACCTGTATTTTCCCTTATACTTTTATGTTTATTACAGGATTTTATTTTTTCTTTTAACAGTATTAATTCCTTCATAAAATATGCTAATGTTAGAAATTATAATAAAAGTTCTCTTAACCAATTACAAACTTTAGAGAACTGGGGAGTACTTATTCTATATTTCCTTATAAAATAACTGGAGAGAAGTTATCACGTAAACACAGCTCACAATAAGTATATATGAAGTATATGTGTCAAGTATAAATGAACTAATCCTCTAGGTCAATTTGGATGATTCTATTACTGGGGCTCATAATGTGGGACACTTACTTAAAAAGGTAGTTTGATGGGCTGGGGATATAGCCTAGTGGCAAGAGTGCCTGCCTCGGATACATGAGGGCCTAGGTTCGATTCTCCAGCACCACATATACAGAAAACAGCCAGAAGCAGCGCTGTGGCTCAAGTGGCAGAGTGCTAGCCTTGAGCGGGAAGAAGCCAGGGACAGTGCTCAGGCCCTGAGTCCAAGGCCCAGGACTGGCCAAAAAAAAAAAAAAAAAGGCAGTTTGAGTAATTACATTGTATGTAAACAGTATATTCTAGGAAGAGAGTTTTGAGTGCTGAGGGCTGAGAGGACATCTTAACATGAGCTGTTTCTTACCATTTCCCATATTACTTACCTGCTTTTCCTATCTTGCCCTCTTATTCAACCTACCCTTTTACCTAAGTAATTGCAGGAGAGGTATAATCAGATTTCTAATTTCTCCATCTTTTCACTTTTTGGTAGTGATAAAGGTAAATAGAAAACTTGGGATGTCTGGGGAGAAAATACACTAGCACGTGAAGACATCAGTGTTTATTACTTACCCTTATGGTGTGTGTGTGTGTGTGTGTGTGTGTGTGTGTGTGTGTGTGTGTGTGTGTGTGCTAGTTATTGGGCTTGAACTCAGGGTCTGGAGGCTGTCACTGAGCTTTTTTTTCTTTATTGTCAAAGTAAAGTAGAGAGGGGTTATAGTTTCATACCTAAGGCAATTACATTTGTTATCTGACTTGTTACCTCCTCCCTCATTTTTCCTGTATCTCCCCCTTCCCCACTTCCTTCTACCCCATGAGTTGTTCAGTTGGTTTACACCAACTGGTTTTGTAAGTATTGATATTGCAATGGTTTGTATTTTTATCCTTTGTCTCTCAATTTTGGTATTCCCTTTTCCTTTCCCAGTTCTGATACACATATATACAGTAACCGGGGTACCAAGATCAGTTACAGTGATAGCATAGGTAAAACCATGGGAAGGGAATATGAAAGAAAACAAAACAAAACAAAATTTACAGTTTCACATGGCATGTTAAAAATAACGACAACAATGATATAAAATTTTTTTCCCCATAACTTGGAGTTAATTTCATGTTTCTGGGAAGGCTAAACAAAGAGCTCCCCTACAACCTGGCAGTCCCACTTTTGGGTTTCTACCCAAAAGATTACAAGCAAGACCACACTAAAGCCACCAGTTCATCATAGCACAATTTAATCATTGCTAAAGTATGGAATCAACCCAGCTGCCCCTCGGTAGATGAATGGATCAGAAAAATGTGGTACATATACACAGTGGAATTCGACGCCTCTATCAGAAAGAATGACACTGATCCATTCATAAGGAAATGGAAGGACTTGGAAAAATCATGCTAAGTGAGCCAGACCTAAAGAAACTTAGACTATATGGTTTCCCTCATAGGATAGTCATAGGAGAAGATCACAATAGGTCATTGAGTTTTGTTCTACATGGTTAACACACTGTCACTTGAGCCACAGTTCTACCTCAAGCTTTTTTTATGTTAATTGGAGATAATTTCACAGACTTTTCTGCCCTGGCTGGTTTCAAACTGCTATCCTCAGATCTGAGGCTCCTGAGTAGCTAACAGGTATGAGACACTAGATCTCAGCTAATTTGCCTTTATGAAAACTTGCTAATATGGAAAGCTCATGATACCTCATTAGTGGATGTAATCAAACAGCTTATTTTTAGAACTTTCTCAATTGCCAAAATGTTTCACCTTATATAACAGAGGCCTTGTCTTGCACTACCCAAGAGGAAATTTATTAATGTGTTTTTAGAGAGATAGAGTTACTTATTGATGCACTGAGAGATAATTTTTCAGTGTATATTGTACATGTATTTCAGTGTACATTGTTGGCTATCCCTAAAATCTGGGGAGTTTTATTCATAAAAAGTAATTATTTTAGATGGGCATGGTGGCTCACACCTGTAATCATAGCAACGGAAGAGGCAGAGATCTGAGGATCATAGTTGAAAGCCCGTCTGGACAGGAAGGTCCGTGAGACACCTATCTCCATAAACTACTCCAGTAAAACCCAGAAGTGGCACTGCAGCTCAAGTGGTAGAAGGAAGTTATCATGTAAACCTAGCTCACAGTAAGTATGTAAGTATTGCTTGAGCACAGTGAGGCTCAAGTCAAAGCCCACGCCTTGTGTTCAAGCCTCATTACTTATTTTAAGAGAGATTCTTCATTCTCAATTAATTTTCAGAACTTGTGTCAACTCTTATATTTAGTGAACTAAAAATACATTGCTATAAACCTTGTTGCAACCTTAACTCATGTTTCATTGGCTGCAATTTAGCCAGGTTCTTCCTTCTAAACCAATCATTGACAGGATTGAGACTCAGGTTTCCAAGTGACCTTCTGAATTCAGGTTCCCAAGTGACCTTACTGCCACTTTCAATGTGACATATATTGTTTAACTAGAGAGTCCCCTGAACTCAAAATAATATATCATTATCTCTTTAATTGATTTCTCACATAATTTGATTGCCTTCATTTTTCTTCTTACATAGGCAACCCAAGGTTCAAGGGTACTTAGTTGAACCAGAACCTGCATAGATAGCATTTTAAAATCATGACTTTAAAGTTCTTGAACATTCATAAGTTCACAGATGTATTTATTTTACTCAGAAATGGAATTGAGTGTAACTGGTAAGAGCTCATTTTATTGCATATTACCTTTTAAAATGTTAAACTGACATAAAATATATTCAGCCTTTCATCATATTAAATGGTCTAGTTTTAATACAAACTGGAGAACGTGAATTCTACAGTAGTTACAATAGTGTTGAAGTTTATTTTGGATTATCTGACGTGAACAATGTCAAGGTCTATGGGGATTTGCAGGTAGAATATTAGTAAATCCGACATCATTTCTTCGGATCCTCAGAAATACATTGCAGGGCTGGGGATATGGCCTAGTGGCAAGAGCGCTTGCCTCGTATACTTGAAGCCCTGGGTTCGATTCCCCAGCACCACATATACAGAAAATGGCCAGAAGTGGTGCTGTGACTCAAGTGGCAGAGTGCTAGCCTTGAGCAAAAATGAAGCCAGGGACAGTGCTCAGGCCCTGAGTACAAGGCCCAGGACTGGCAAAAAAAAAAAAAAAAAAAAAAAAAAAAAAAACAAAAAAAAAACATTGCAACACAAACCCCAGTATGAAGTTCTGGTTTGCTATGGTCCTCAGACATTGTTTAGTATTTTATTACTTTTTTCCAGAAGTAAAACTTTTGAATACTTTTTGTGTTCTATCAATAAGCAAGATATTTATAGGTTT
Source organism: Perognathus longimembris pacificus (assembly GCF_023159225.1). NCBI lineage: Eukaryota > Metazoa > Chordata > Mammalia > Rodentia > Heteromyidae > Perognathus > Perognathus longimembris. The sequence continues at coordinate 1,979,192 of NC_063180.1, read as the reverse complement.
TGTGTTTCTGTTTTGCTTTATGTCTCTTTAAATTATACAACTCCTCATGCAAAAAATTTCCCAGAAAGAAAATGACACAAATAATTAATGTTTCTTAAAGAGGTGCTAACATTGAATATAAAATTATTTCTGCTATTATTTTTTTTACAAGACAGAGTACATTCTATGCACATGTTTTAAGTACCTTCCTTGTGCTCAGCTCAACTCCTGGCACTGAAAACATTGAATGAATACAATTATTATTTGGTTCTACTCAAGGGAGACATTATATATTGAGAAAACTCTTAACAGATGTATGAATACAGCAATGTATAAAGTATCTTACTACCTTCCTAGATGTGGAACCCCTAAGCCATAAGTGTTTCTACATTTAAACTCACTGCTCTAAATATCCTTGTAATATTTCCCAATACTTTTCTAGGTGTATTGATGTTATCTCTTTTTGCAGATGACACAATCCTGTACTTAATGAACCCTATAGACTCCTTATCCAAACTAACAGATCTGACTCAAAACTTTGGTAAAGTAGCAGGTTATAAAATCAATCCATTAGAATCAGTCGCTTTCCCTTATGCTGACCACAAGAACATTGAGACTGAAATTAGGAAAATAACTTTGTTTTTCAATTACCTTCAAATATGAATACTTGTAGATAAACTTAACCAACAATGCAAAGGACCTTTATAGTGAAAACTTTAAATTTTTAAGGAAGAAAAATTGAAGAAGTCTTAAGCAAATGGAAAGAACTTCCATGCTCCTGGATTGGAGGAATTAACACTGTGAAATGGTAAATTTGTCCAAAACAATCCACAAATTTAGTGGAATGCCTGTATCCCAACATCATCCTCAATGGGATAGAGAAAGAAATCCAAATATTCAACTGGAACAACAAAGGACCATGAATAGCAAACGCAATCCTTAGCAGAAATAATAGTGTTGGAAAAATAACAATATCAAATTTCAAACTCTATTACAAAGCCATAGTAATGAAAACCATTTACTATTGGCACAAAAACAAGACTGAAGACCAATGGAACAGAAGACCCAAAAGGGAACTCACATATCCACATCATAAGAAAGAATGGTGTTGACAAAACTGGATGTTCACATGCAGAAAATTGAAACTAGATCCTTTTCTATGACCTTATCACAATATCAATTCAAAATGGATCAAATACCTCAATGTAAGACTTGAAACTATGAAATTATTTCTGAAATTATTTGAGGAAACATTAGGGTTTTTGAGCATAGGTAGAAACTTTCTGAAGAAAGATCTAGAAACACAGCACATCAAAGAAAGACTTGATAAGTGGGTCTGTATCAAACTTTAAAAATTCTGCATGGCAAAAAGACATAGCCAACAAGCTAAAAATACGGCCTAAAAAATGGGAGATTTTTGGCAGCTAAACATCAGAAAATGTCTTAATACTCAGAATATAGAGAAATAAAAAATAACCTCTCAAAAAATCTACAGCCCAATTAATAAGTCAATTAGAAATAGCCAGTAGACACATGAGGAAAGGCTCAGTATCTCTGGCCATAAAAGAAATCCGATTCAGAACAACACTGAGATTCCATCTCGCCTTGGAATGACCATTATCAAAAAAGAACCAAACAGTAATATATACACTGCTGGTAGGAATGTAAACTTCAAACACTCTGAAATCAGTGTGGAGGTTACTAAAAACAAACAAACATAGAGCTTCCCTATTATCCAGTATTTACCCAAAAAATTACAAACCAGAATATAGTAAAGCTATTGGCAATCCATGTTTATTGAAACACTATTTCCCATAGCCAGGATATGCAGCAAAGCTGTCCATCAATGGATAAATGGATGAAGAAAATGTGGAATATATACACTTTGTGATAACATGGAAAGATGTGGAAAATTATGTTAAATGAAGTAAATCAGGCCCAGAAAGACAAACATTGAATATTTTTCTCTTTTATGTGGAAGCTAGATTTAAATTATAAACTTGTATGTGAATGCAAGGACTTAGATGCAAGTGCATAGAAACAGTAACTGGAAATGCAATAAATTAAAGGGAGAACTCAGTGTAAATTCCTTAGAAAGGTAAAATCAAAATTTAGCAAAAGAAAGCAGAAAATGAGTACTTAAAAGGGGTGGAATGGGGTCAAGGGAAAAGGGGTAGACAAATGAAGAGAAGAGAGGAAGACTACAGTCAATAATTCAGTACACATCATATAAAATTAAGAAAATGAGGAAGGGGTGGGTAGGGGAGTGATGGGTTAAAATATTAAAAGAGATGACATTGATCAAGAAATATTTTATTCATAAACTGCTTTGAAAAATAACAATTCCTTTGTACAAGATAATAAGAATACTATTAAATATAAAAACATTACTTTTATTAATATTTTCAATAATTTGATTAAGTTATTGATTTTCTGTATTGTTTTTCAGTTTTCAGTTTCATTGACTTTTATCCCACTCTCTTCCATTCCAATTATTAATTTGGCCTTATATTGTTTATTATTTTCTCTAATTCATTAATGTGAATACATATATTTTAGTTTTCAAATACTTTCTCTTTCCAACATTTTCTTTAATACCACATTCTCATTTCCTCTTCAAAGAAGTCTCTTTTTAGGTCTTTAGACCTTTTATTGAGGGGGCAGTTGGGTCTTTGTGGATTTGTTTTGGAGAAATAAATCATACTAAGTGAAGTGAGCCAGACCCCAAAAAACCTAGATTCTATGGCTTGCCTCATTGGAAATTAGTAGTACATGTCTAGGATAGTCCTGGAAGATAAGAATAGATCAATATCTATGTCTATATGAATACATAAGTAATGATGTTAAGTGAAATGAACTCCAAGTTTGAAAACAAGTGGTTTATCATTGTTATTTTCAACATACCATGTGAAATTATTCCCTTTTTCTTTTGTCCTTCTTTCCTGTAGTTTTACCCTTGATATCACTGTAACTGATTTTATTACCCTGGGTGTTGTATGTATGTATGTTGGATCTAGGGAAGGGAAAGGGAATACCAAAATAGAGAGACAAAGGATAAAAAGATTAACCAATGCAACAGCAATACTTACAAAACTATATAGTGTAAACCAACTGTACAACTCATGGGGAAAGAGGGAAGTGGGGAGAGGGGAAGCAGAGGAAAAATGAGGGAGGAGGTAAGAAGTTGGATAAGAAATGCACACACTGCCTTAACTATGAAACTGTAACCCCTCTGTACATCACTTTAACAATAAAGAAATGAAAGGAAAAAAAGAAAATGTATATTTAAGACAAAGATAATCTTGTTCCTAGTAAATCTGTATTTTTTATGATCACTAATAAATAACTCTTAAATACAATAATACCCAGATAACCTCAGTCAGGCTCAGTAGGTCTTATATTTCCTGTGAAAACAAAAAAAAATTACAAGAATAATCATGATTAGCCAGACACAAGGGGCTGAAACTTGTAATCCTGGGTACTTTGATGACTATGGTTAGAGGATCACAGGTCTAACTTAGCCTAGAAAAAATAAAGCGACAAAAAAACAACAACCTTAATCTCCAATTAACTACTAAAAGTACTTGCCTGTAAATCGGACTTAAGAGGTAGTATGCTAGCTGCCTGCAAGCAATACAGGGATAAAGAGAAGCACTGAATGAAAGTTACAGTATAGGCTCAGGCACAAACATAGACACAGAGAGAGAGAGAGACCAGTTAAAACCTGTTTACATGTGGGTTACAGTTGTAGAATTTTTACTTCCAAAGGAAGATCCAGTGTAGCTGAACAGAAATTCATTTGATGCAGTACTGGCATAACTAATAAATTAATGTTCATGAAACAAGTGCTCTATTTCGAATAGGATGGGAAAAGAATGGTTTTTTTTCCCAATTAAATTCACTGCACAGATTACATACAATTGGTAAAAACACACAATTACTATGTTCACAAATAATCAAGTTGTTTATAGGAAGGTTTAAAAGTAAAATAGTCACATCAGTCAACAATCCTAAGAAACTAAAAGCAAGCATTTGAGGATAATTTAGGAGAATATATTTGTACACTTGGGAAAAAGGTGATATGCTTGATCATGAAATTGGAAGCAGCAGCAGCTACAAATAGAGATAAGAGTCCCACAGACTTTCATGCCCAGGCTGGCATTGAACTGTGATCCTTAGTTTTCAGCCTCCTGAGTAGCTAGGATTATAGACATAAGTCATTAGCACCCAGATAAGTTATATGTTATAAATGTAACAACTATAAAAACAGAAAAAGAACTCAATCATGTGAAAAACTTGAATGTAATTATTATCAATGCCTATATGTGTAATTTTGGAATGGTGAATTAACATCTTTCATCCTATATTCATTTCTTTTTTTTTTTTTTTTCTTTTTTTGGCCAGTCCTGGGGCTTGGACTCAGGGCCTGAGCACTGTGCCTGGCTTTTTTTTTTTTTTTTTTGCTCAAGGCTAGCACTCTGCCACTTGAGCCACAGCGCCACTTCTGGCCTTTTTCTGTATATGTGGTGCTGGGGAATTGAACCCAGGGCCTCATGTATACAAGGCAAGCACTCTTGCCACTAGGCCATATCCCCAGCTCCCTAAATTCATCTCTAAAGGGGAAATAGAGGGGATGAGTGGGGTTAAGAGAGATGGGGGAGAATGACACAAGGGGTGACACTGGTCAAGATGAGTTAAACTCAGAATTTATGGTACTCATAAACATGTTCAGTTGGATCTTTTTAGTAACTACTTAAAGATAATTTTCTTAAAAAAGGGAGATAGTCATTCCTATTTCATCAGGGTAAAGTTCAGGTTACTGGAGGATCATGCAATCAACACACTAATCATTTAAAAGTAGTGTTTCCTTTTCCTAACCAATATCCGTATTTCAAGTAGTTTCAATTCAGCTTTCTCTTTCCTTTCACCACTACTCCCCAGCCTGAGTGAGTTCACGGGGAGAACTTGACCAGGCTGAGCCTGGTAACACCATCAGTTTCCTACAAATCTGTGCTATATGAACAAAGAGAATAGAAACTGAAAAAAAAGGTCACTTTTCTTCTTCTATGACTTATTTTTATATTTTTAGAATTTTCATAGTTTATACGTTTTCAATAATGTCATTTTATTTTTTCAACTGGTGAAAAGAGAAGCCCAGACTGTTCCATTATTAGTTATATATACTAATTTTGGGTTAATTATGTATTAATATAGTTACTTATGACTACACATGGTAATAACACATACGCACACACTGTATATAGATGTATATGTTTAACTCTATATACAGTATACATTGATAACTATAAATAGGAATATATTACATGATATATCTTCTTAATGGGAGATGCCACAAATTTAATGTTTGGTGTGGCTTCATAACCTCTAGAGGTTTTTAATGAAAACTGTGGATTAAAGAGGTCTTAAAAGCTGAAGCCCCTTTCATACAAATGGTTTCATGAGGTTGATGAGGAATGGTATGCACTTCATTGGAGCTAACTCACTTCCGGGTAGCAGAAGTTAATTGAAATTCTTTTCCCACAACACCTCTATGAAGCAGGTGTCTATCTTTTCAGTTTCCTGCAGGTGAAGAACCAGATGCATAGGGATGTGAAGACATTTGCCCTAGGCCTCATATGTTGTGTAATGAAGCTGGGATCTTAAGATCAGCTTTTGGACTACTTTTATACTTTATTCAAAAGTATGAAATAATTCAACGAAGAAGTGAAAAATGCCACTTGGGCTATTTAATAAAATATTCTGGGCTAAGAATATATTTAAATTAAAATACTGTAGAATCACTTTCAAATATTTTTGTTTGTGATAGACAAGTTGTTACTGGACCTTTGCCTTCAGTTAACTAGACTGATGAGATATTGTCATTAAAACTTATTTATAAAAAATCTTGTTTTTAAATTTTCTGAGCACTGACAGAATGTATGCTGTTTCGGCAAGCTACTTAGTTTTAGCAGTTTTACATTGACAGAGAAGTATTTAGCCTACCAAATATAAAAGTATACATTCACTGTTAAGAAATATTTACACATTTCCCCAAGTTTTGTGGTATTAAATCTTCTATAAGTTGTATTTGTTTTGTTCCTTTACCTAAATTTTCTTCAAATTTTTCTTTTCCATTTTTTGTAAGTGATGGGTCTTGAATTCAGGGCCTGAATGCTATTGCTGAGCTTTATTGCTCAAGGCTATGCTCTACCACTTTAAGCTACTGCTCCATTTCCCATTTGCAGGTTGTTAGTTGGAGATACAAGTCTCACAAGCATTCCTGGGATGGTTTAAAACATATTGATTTTTTTACACTAACAATTTTTAGCATGTAATTTTTTAATTTACTTATTAATTAAAATTTTTTTTCACAAGGTGTTGTGCAAAAGGGTTCCAGTTCCATAATAGGGCAGTGTGTACATATCTTGTGATATCTTACACCCTGTTTTTCTTTCCCTTCCCTAGATCAGGTAGATATAAATACATTACACAGTGTACCAAAAACATATACAGTAGCCACATGGCCTATGCCAAAGAAAATTCAGCTAGGATTTTAAATGTAATGTCAACAATAGAGTTTGCTTATCCTTGTCTTATATGAACATACATACATAGCTTTTGAGCTATTGTGATCCACTGAGAGGTCTATATTTGACCTTTATATGTTGAGTAGTTGTTTGGTTTTAGTTACATAATGTATGGTCACTGACCCAGTCCTGTGGGAAATACCATTTGACAAGAAGTTTTTGGTCTTGCAGACCTGGTCTCTACTGTCTCCCCCTCCCCCTACCTTAACAGTCATATATCAAGGAGATCATGCCCCTTTGTTTTCTGTGTTCTAGGCTTGTCTTGCTCAACATTATTTGTTCAAGTTCTGACCATTTCTCTGCGAATAACAATGTTTCACCATTTCTAATCACTATGTAGTATTCCATTGTGTATAGGTACCATATTTTTTGGATCCATTCATCTGTGGAGGGGCATCTGGGTTCTTTCCATATTTTGGCTATTGCAAATTGTGCAGTGATAAACATGGAAGTGCAGATGTCTTTTTAATATCTTGGGACTTGTTGTTCAGGATAGATGCCTAGGAGTGGTATGGCTGGGTCATAGGGTAGGTCTACATTGACCTTTTTGAGAAACCTCCATATTGTTCTCCAAAGTGGTTGTACTAATTTGCACTCCCACCAACAATGGAGAAGGGTTCCTCTTTCCCCACACCCACTCCAGCATTTGTTGTTGCCTGAGTTCAGAGTATAGGCCATTCTAAATGGGGTGAGGTGGTATCTCAGGGTTGTTTTTATTTGCATTTCCTTTACTACCAGGGATGTTGAACATTTCATAGGGTAGGTCTATGTTGAGCTTTTTGAGAAACCTCCATACTGTTCTCCAAAGTGGTTGTACTAATTTGCACTCCCACCAACAATGGAGAAGGGTTCCTCTTTCCCTGCACCCCCTCCAGCATTTGTTGTTGCCTGAGTTCAGAGTGTAGGCCATTCTAACTGGGGTGAGGTGGTAACTCAGGGTTGTTTTTATTTGCATTTCCTTTCCTGCCAGGGATGTTGAACATTTCCTCATATGTTTCTTTGCCATTTTTATCTCTTCTCTTGTGAAGTCTCTCTTTAGCTCCTTTGCCCATTTCCTCATTCGTTTACTGGGCTTGGAGGGGCTGAGTTTTTTGAGTTCTCTGTAGATGACAGATATTAGGCCTTTGTCTGTTGCTGTGCTGGTAAAGATCCTTTCCCATATGGTTGGCTGTCTTTCTAGTGTGGTGGCTATGTCCTTAGCTGTGCAGAAACTTTTTATTTTGTAGTAGTCCCATTGTCGAGTCTCTCCCCTATCTGGGACTCTATTCAGGAAGTTCCTTCCTATGCCTATAAGTTGTAGCGTCTTTCCTACTCAGTTCTTCAGTAGTTTCAAGGATTTAGGTCTGATGTTGAAGTCCTTGATCCATTTTGAGTTGATCATGGTTCATGGTGATAGGCTAGGGATTTGATGCAATGGGTGAGCGTGACCATCTCGGTTGTTGCCAAGGTGGTCACCCTCCTTGCACTTTGGAGTGGGTACGTTCTGCGTCTCTTTCTCTGCAGGCTGTCCTCTGCCACTGTGTTGTGCTGACTCTACTGTGCCCCTGATGGGGGTTTGCAGGTCGCTGATTTAGCGTGGTTTGGAGACTTTTTTCTTCTTTGATTCTTTTCCCACTAGGTACTGTGGTCAAAGAGCTCACCACCTGTGCGAAGTGCGCCTATCAGAGTGGGCACTGCCACTGGGGGCCCCTGCCCACCTGTGCAAAGTGGGCCTATCAGGGCAGGTGTTGCTGCTGAGGGGGCAGCTTGCCTACTTGTGCACTCCAGAGGGGGTTTGGGCAGGACATCCTCCTGCTAGAGGGCTAGAACGCTGACCCATGCTGGTCCTCTGGGGGGCATGTGAGTGTGTGCTCTAGTGTTTCCTTTGGGGGCATGCTGCCCTGAGTTGTTATGCCCTCTTGCTAGTCTGCTGTTGGGGGCGGTATGCATGGACCCCAGCAGGTTCAAGTATCTGGGCGCAGGTTGTTGCATGAATACTCTCTGCGCCTCTGCTGGCGGGGGGGGGGGGAGGGGATGTGTTCAGGCCCAGGTGTCCCTGATGGGCTGGTATTGCACACCAGAAAATCTATGACTTGTTCAAAAAGTCCACATGACCCAGGGAGCCTCAGGTGATATTCCAAGGCCTACCAGTCCCCAGGCCCCATCTGGGGGTGGGGTGGGGCTGGTGCAGACAGGTTCAGGATCCCCAGCTGGGGCTTTGGGGGACTCCTGTCTAAGGTGTTTCTGGGTCACTTTGTTGGGTGCTGCTCTGCCTCTGCTAGCTCCTGTGTCCTCCCTGAGGCTGTAGGGTCCTAGAGCCTCTAGATATTGGGCTCCTTTGTTCCCTTGGGGTAGGGAGGGAGAGGGAGGGAGCTCTAGCTTCTTTGTAGGGTTTGGGTCTCTGCTAGAGCTGGTCTCCCATTTTCTTTTGGGGGGGGGGCAATGGGGAACTTACTGGTCCTGCATTGTGTGTGTGTTCTGTGCTGCTGTGGGCTTTTCTGGGCTGGGATGCTGGGGTGTGGCAATCGGTCATTTGGTGTTGGCAGTCCTAGCTCTCCCCGTCGGGCTCTCCCCGTCTGCGCCACCCAGTTCCCATGCTGTTGTTATCTGTTCCAGGCTGTTCAGTCCCGTGTCTCTGGTCCCACGCTGCCATCTATCTAGGTTGGTCTGCGCTCCATCTGGAGCCCGTGGAGCTCCTGCTGTCTGGACTCTGCACTCCTGGCATGACTTTTTGGCTGTTGCTTCCATGATCGCTGATGGTCTGGGGTCCCGTTTACCGGCCCCCGGTCCACTTTCCCAGCCTGGCCCTATTCGGGCCAGGGTCAGCGGGGGTGGGGTGGGGGGAGGAAGGGGATTACCCCAGAGATTTGCCGGCTCTGTGCAGGTTATAGGCTCTTCTTTTTTTGTTCTTTTTCATTTCCTGTGTTTCTCTGTTGCTTCTGGTTGTTGGGTTTGCTGGACTCTTGATGGGGTGTTGGGTGTTGGAGTTCCCAGGTCACTATTCCATTGGAGCGAGTTGAGGTGCCTCCCTATTGTGACTGCACCATCTTCTCAGCATGTAATATTTTTTAAACAAAGCAATTTCTATAGCCTATAATAATCAAAGTCAAGGTGTTTACTTTGTCAAAACTTTATTTTTTCAGCTTTCTAGAGCAACAAGATCTTCCTGGGTTGTATCGCATTTTCCTTCCCAATCTTTAAATGTAGCTCTATTTTCAAAGTACCTAAACTTTTTCAGAGTCAATTGATATCCAGAAGAAAAAAGCAAGGTCAAAAAGTACTGTTTGCTGGTAATGTGTCAGTATTTTATGACCTTGTGCAAGCAGAACTAGGAAATTCAAGCAAGTGTACATAAATTTTACTTAAACTCATGTAATATTTTCAAACTTTTGTGGTTTTTAATTATTTTGTTCTTTAACTGATACATAAGAGCATGTAATGTTCTGGAATATGTACATATTGAGAAATATTTAAATAACAAACACATTTATTTCTGTAAATACCTATTGCATCATTCCACATTCTTTTTTTTTCCTATCTTTTTGACATGTATATCTGACTACAGTAACTACCAATGGTCACTAGAAATACTTTTTAAAACCCAGTCACAATAATTTACTACTTTTGACCAGCCCCTCTCCTTTTGTACTTTACTCTTCCCAATAACATAACCACCACTCTTCTCTAGACTTCTATAATTTTTAGGTGAAAGGTAAATTCATTCATTTTCAATTGACTTAGTTTAATATGTTATATGAAGAATGAGACTCATTGGATTTTGAACCTGCTGTTCTAATATTAACTTAAAAGGCAACCTTTTCTTTATTGAATTGGTTTGAATCTTTTATTATCAGAATTCAAATTAGGTACTAGTAAAATGATAAATTGAAGAGTACCAATTTCTCATTCTCTTACAGAAACTGCTGCTTCGCCTAAATTTTAACTTCTTAGATGATCTCAAAGATATACCAAAATGAATAGAATATTAAATGACAGATAAGAAGCTGTTACTAACATAGGGTGGGAGAATAGGATGTTTTGCAGAATTTGTGCTCACCCCTTCTTCACTCTACAACACAGAATTAGATTAGTTTGAGAAAACTGTAGTTCTCAGGTCTCTCTAACATTCATCCATATCCTCCATAGAGACTGTACATATGGACCTTACTAGCATTTTACTGTGAGAACACTAAGCTGTGCAGAAAATACTTCAAAGTACAGGAAGGTGATTCTGTCTGTGGAAACTCAAAACACAGGCAAGGAAATTGGCATGCACTATTCATGAAGTATAGAATACAGTTTCAAATCCACAGGAGAAAGAGATTCTAGATTGAGATAACTAATAGAGAAGAAGCTGGACAAGACCAGAAGTGACTGATTTTTCTTTTCCTGTCCTTTCCCTTTTGGTCTTCTTCTTTCCTCTGTTCCTTTCCCAATCCCCTTCTCTCCCTTCTCTCTTTTGTTCTGCCTGTCTCTCTCCCTCTCCCTTTTCTTCTCCTGATTCCTCTCTGTTTCTTTTCCTCCATCTTTCTCCTTGATCACACTTGACAGCCTTTCTTTTTCTTTCCCTTAGAGTTTCTGTTTCTATATTTAGTTCCTGAAATTCATGTATTAAAATGTTATATAATATGTAGACTAAGGAACTGAGACATCTTTGAACATACTCAATAAAAGTAGTCAAAGTAGTCAATGAATATCTACTTTTCTTTTGGAAAAGACTCAAATAATATAAAACCCTGCAACTACAATTGTGCTTTTCTATAAGCAGCCAACAAACTCCAATGAAGGAAAGTTTATAAATAATTATTATCTTATGAAAACCAGATTCTGAATTTTCTCTCAAATAATTCCAATGTGCAAAAAAGTGAAAATTAACACAGACGCATAAAAATAGAGAAAATCAGAGTTCCTAAGATATCAAACATGCTAGGAAAACTTTAAAATATAAACCTTAGTTATATACAATAATCAAATTGGGAAAAATATCAGAAAAATATATAGAAAATAAATATTTTTTAAAAGGTACATAATTACTAAAAAGAATAGAAAGAGATTTAAAAAAGAGTAAAAATCTGAGATGAAAAATTCACTACATTTTTTTCAGGGTCAGTTCTGAAAAGAGAATAAAGATTCAGTGAATTTGAAGATAAGACATGTTATTAACTGTGTGAAGAAAAAAGAACAGTTAAGAAAGATGAACATAAAGAACCTTTATTTTAATGAGCAAAGAATAATAATATATTTAATGTTGCTAATTACTTACTGAAACTCCAAAAAGATCAAATAAAAAATGAAACAGAAGAATCCTTTCAAGTTATATCACCTGTACCTTATGTTGATAATAGAGCATTACATACTAACTTGAAACTGTGGGAAAACAGGAAGAACTTCAGTAAAGCCAAATATATATGTGGAAATATGTTAGAGAGTTACTAAATTTTAGTAAACATAATACCAAATCTACCACATTTTATACTAAAATATCTTTAGTTTCTCCAAAATTCAAATTCAAAAACAAAAAAATGCAGATCTGCTTTACTACACACACACACACACACACACACACACACACACACACACACACAGAGAAGTTCCACTTCTGGCTGTGTTGATGTTTAAGTTTCACTTCTGGCTGTGTTTGGAGATGAGATTCTCACACTGCTGAATTCTTTTTTACTCTTTCTCACTGGTCACTATGTTGTAAATGAATTATGAAACTTGTGTATGGAAACTGGAGGGAAAATCTAGGAGAGCTGGGAAAGAGGTGACATTGCTGAAAAGAAATGTATTCTTTTTTGAGTTATGTAACAGTAACCCCTCTGAATGTCACCTTACAATTACAATAAATTAATTTGTTTTTAAAAAGAGGGTTATAGATTTTGTTCCTGGGCAGACTTTGAAATACAATCCTCAGAATCAGCCTCTTGAGTTTCTAAGATTACACACATGAGCCACCAGCACCTGGTTTATGATAACTTTAAACTAAAAGAAATAGAGAAAAAATAGGAAAACAAAATCTAAGATTCATAACGAAATAAAGACATCCTTCGTAGCAGTGCTGTATATCATAGTCTTGGTCATTGTGATTAGGCAAGAAAAAGGAATCCACATCAGAAAGAAGTAAAACGGTACCTGCTAATAGATGGCATATGCATTATCTTAGAGACAGGAAACCCTAAAGACTGCTTCCCATAGAAACAAAAAAACAAAAAAATTATTGGAACTGAACAAATTCAGTAAAGTTTCAGGATACAAAATCAACATATAAGTCAGCGGTGTTTTGTTGACTTGAAGGAAACAATCCTATTTATAATAGCTACATAGAAAAAGTGATATACCTGTGAAGAAACATCTTGCTCTCAGAAAATGCCCCATCAGTAAGTTCCAAAGTCTTAATAACATTATACATCATGGGGCTGAAGATGTGGCTCAATGTTGAGTAAATTTGCCTAGTATGTGCTAGTCTTGAAGTTCTTCCCAGTACTGGAAAAGTAAACTGTAATAAAAAAAAATCACTAAATCTAAGTCTTACATATGTAGAGATATTACATTTTTTATAAAGGATAGAAAAAAATCAAAAGGCCTAATATTGATCATTTTATTATATTTCTCATGCTGACATTAAAGTTATTTTTCTGCAATACAACAACTATATAACTGGAGAACTTATTTTCTGTATCAGGCTGTGTATGACTCTTTTAAATAAAAATAATGAAAGGTATGTTTCTCTGGGGCATGGAAAGTCATTGTGAAATGCTTCCAAGCCCCTATTTTGTTTATTCCTGCTCTGCTTGGCTTACACAGTTTGTCCAGTGCAATGCGTACAGTGCCATAGCAACCAGGACCCCCTTCCTAGAGCCCTGAACACCATAGACTAATTGATAGCAACATTCTCTGTGCTTGAGGTTGATCCAGTTCAAATTTTATAATCTCAGAGAAGTGTGTTTTCTTCTTATGTCCCATTTAGAATTTTCTGCTCTCTAAAACAAATGCATTGGAAAACTAAGTGCAGTTTCATAGTAGAGACAATTCTTTTCATAAACAGTTCTATGGAGCATTCCTCTCGTTCTAGACAAGGGAATCTCAAGACCAGATGGCACCAATATTTCTTAATTCTCCTGAACCATCAATTTGATGACTTGTGCATGTTATCAACCTCCTTTATGCCCTTCCTCTTAACTAATTTAAAGTTTCTTATCTTGTAGACTTGATAGTTGTTTTGAGGACATAATAGTAGTTTTTAGTTTACTTTCATCTTATTATTTGATATACATGTATAGACATTGAGCCACCAACATGTGCCAACCATTGGGATTGAACTGAACAGAGCCAGATGGTGTATGTACAGACTGTGAATGACATAATACCATATTAATAGATACTATAGTAAGGAGTACTTCATAAAGTTTTTATTACATTTCCTCACCCAATTATTACTTTTCCTATCTAATCCATTATGTGGATATTGCATTGGGCACGTGTGTGTATGTGTGTGTGTGTGTGTGTGTGTGTGTGTGTGTGTCTGTATCTGTGTCTCTGTGTGTGCCGATATTGAGGCTTGAACTTAGGTTCTGCCTACTGTCTTAAGGGTTATGTTTTTTGTTCATCATATCTAGCCCTGCTCTACCAATTAATTACTAGCTTTTAAAAAAATGTGGAGCAAAGAGTCTCACACATATTTTTTCCACAAACTAAATTCAGATCATCTACCCCCAATCTCAGACTCCTCAATTGCAAAAGCATATTAATCTGAAATTATTTTAGACATTATGATTTATAAGAAACCGTGGAGTAAGAAATAGAGGAAGTATTGGAAAATGTATTAGCAATTAATTATTTTAAAGATGAGTATCTAAATCTATAAATGAAATCTCCAACTTTGGTTGTGTGTAGAAGAAAATATATAGACTTAAAAATATATTAGAAAGAATATCAATGAATGACAATTGAAAACTCTAGAATTGTAAAAATAAACTTCATCTTAATCCTAATAATAAAAATAACACAAATACACAAATACACTAGTTTTGTTTTTGTTTTTGTTTTTGGCCAGTCCTGGGCCTTGGACTCAGGGCCTGAGCACTGTCCCTGGCTTCTTCCCGCTCAAGGCTAGCACTCTGCCACTTGAGCCACAGCGCCGCTTCTGGCCGTTTTCTGTATATGTGGTGCTGAGGAATCGAACCTAGGGCCTCGTGTATCCGAGGCAGGCACTCTTGCCACTAGGCTATATCCCCAGCCCCAAATACACTAGTTTTATCCAATCTTTGATCCAATTCATCCTTCTTAAAGATGGTTGCAATTTTAACCAATATTTTATGTGCTTTTTAATTCTAACTGAAACATTGAGGGTAATCATCACCATAGTAGTATCCAAATGCTAATATTACAAATAATACTCTATTTCACATTCACTCTAACTTACTATATTTGTAGCTCTAAAATTTACTTTCAGTTTGAGCTTACATTTTCCATTTTCCTAATCCTAACCCTTAGTCTAATAGTAATGGTAACACAGTGCCATAAAATTAACCAAGAATACCTGTGTTTTGCTTTATCCTGATATGCCAATTGTGCTTCTTGAAATAGGGTGCAGTTTGCCATAATCATAAGCACTTTCAGATCCTAACCCTAAACTAACAAGTTCTCTAACATGATTGCTTCCATCCATTAACCAACAATCCTGCTATCATAATATAAATTGCTAGATTCTAATGACATTATCTCTTCCTGAGTTTCTAGGCTCAAAACAAGTTTCAGGTATCTGTTACATGTAAGCCATTCTCTCACTCTAATACTATGCCTAACCCTGACTGGAAACCTAGCTAAATTTAACCTTATGCTGCAGTTTCTATGAAATTCAATGTTTATTGTATCAATAATAATTGGTACAAAATTTAGTTTTACCCTGAAGCTCATCCTTCCAAAACCACAACACTAAACTGAACTAGAAAACTAAGCTTAACCCTGATCGTAATTACATGAGAGTATAAAAAGTTACACAAATACACCAGTTTTCTTTCGTGTTAATTTGAATCAGTTAGTATTTGTTAAAAGTTTTACCGAATATTTACCTTTTTCTTAATTCCAAACCTAATTCCAATTGTGGCACTCAGTGTATTCTTACCCCTATTTATACCTGAATCCCAATACTCTCTTTCAAATTCTTACTAGTTTATACTAGATTTAGATTTCTAAAATTTATTTCCTGTTTCACCTTTAAATTCCTTTATTCTAATCCTAACCTCAAGCTGGATCAGAACCCTAACCCTAACTCTGATACTAAAGGAGTCCCAATACTAAAATTCATTTAAAAAAAATACTAGGGTTTTTATTCATCTTTTTTTTTTTTTTTGCCAGTCCTGGGCCTTGGACTCAGGGCCTGAGCACTGTCCCTGGCTTCTTCCCGCTCAAGGCTAGCACTCTGCCACTTGAGCCACAGCGCCGCTTCTGGCCGTTTTCTGTATATGTGGTGCTGGGGAATCGAACCTAGGGCCTCGTGTATCCGAGGCAGGCACTCTTGCCACTAGGCTATATCCCCAGCCCCTTATTCATCTTAATTGATACTCCACTCATATTTCTTGAATGAAGTTGCAAAATATTGTCCTAAATCCTACTGATTTCTTGACTCTAAAACTATCATGTTCCTCCACATGAACCATTATATCCATTGATCTCAGATTCTGATGTTATGAAAACTCCTGTTGTTTCTATCACTCCTCACTTTTCCTGAGCTTCTAGATCCTAAAATAAGTCTCAGATTTACTCAGTATTTGACTCATTACCTAACTCTAACCCTAATCCTAACAGATAGCTGAACGTCTATCACAACCCTAATTACCACTGAATCGTAAATGTAAGGAAAGTACTCCACTTTCTATTCAATATCACATTTATTTAACTTTTAGTTTTTAGTGGAAAACTCACTTTGACCCTTTCTATAAAGCCCTAACTCTAACTGGAGATAGAAAACTTTCACTTAATCCTAATAATATTAGAATCCTAAGGGCAACATGCATATACTTCAATTCATTCATCCTACCTTTGATTCAAATCAACATCTTATCATTTTTGAACCCTAATGAGAACATTGAGGGTAACCTGAATCCTAATGTGACTAAGAAAATTATTCGGCGCACATATTAACTATTACTTAGCTTGTCGGTATCAAGCATGTTCAATTTCACTTCAAATTTTCCATTTCCCTCACCCTAACCCTGCCTCAAACCCTACCCCTCCATTGTTACTAATGGTAGCCTAATCATAAGATTTAGGGAAAATTACTGGAATATTTATTAATCCTGATTCCACTTGTACTTCTGGAAATAAGTTGCCTTTCCCCCCAAATGATACAGATTTCCTGACACTAACACTAATCTTACAAGTTCTCTTACATAAACCATTCCATGCATTGATCTAAAATCCTGATAAGAAAAGTATTTCAGTTTCCATTAATACTAATGTTTCTGAATTTCTAGACCCTAAAACAAGCTCCAGATTTCTGTAACATCTAACTCATTTTCTAACCCTTATCTCTATCCTTAAATCTAACCAAAATCCTAACGCTAAATTTAATCTCAATTATTTTCAAATACCTTTGTAAGGAATGTTCATCGCAAAACAATTGGTCATAACTAAAATATGGAACCAACCCAGATGCCTCACAGTAGACGAATGGATCAGGAAAATGTGGTACATATACATAAAGGAATTTTATGCCTCTATCAAAAAGAATGACATTGCCCCATTCCTAAGGAAATGGAAGAACTTGGGAAAAATTATACTAAGTGAAGTGAGCCAGACCCAAGTAAACATGGACTCTATGGTTTCCCTCATAGGGAATAATTAGCACAGGCTTAGGCTAGTCACGGCAGAGAATCAGAAGAGCCTAATAGCAATGCCCCTATGAACTCATAAGATGATGCTAAGTGAAATGAACTCAATGTTATGGAAACTAGTGTTATATACTGTAGTTATTACTTTCAAAATGCCATGTGAAATGGGAGCTTCTTTTGTTGATGATCCTCTTGTATCCCTTCCTGTGGTTGTACGCGCGCTATCACTGTATCTCATCTGAATACACTGGATACTGTATATACTGGTATTCGAATTAGGGAAGTGAGTGGGAATATCAAAATCGTGAGACAAAGGATAAAAATACAAATGACTCCAAAAGCAATACTTGAAAAACCATTTGGTGTAGATCAATTGAACAATTCATGGGGGGAAAGGGAAAGGGGGAGGGGGAAGGGTAATGAGGGAGGAGGTAACAAACAGTACAAGAAATGTACCCAAGGACTAACGTATGAAACGGTAACCTCTCTGTACATCAGTTTGAAAATAAAATAAAAATAAAAATAAAATTTAAAAAAGGAATTTACTAGAATTTCTCTGAAATTTCACGTTTATTTTATTTCTGTTAGTAGAAAATTCAATTTTACCCTAAAGCTTTCCTTTACATCTGCCTAATCCCAACATTAACTGGAAATCTTGCCTTGACCTTAATGCCAATTACCCTCAATTGCTCAAAGTAACAAAAATGCACTAACATTCTTTCCTCCTAACTTTGAATCAACTTATACTTCACAAAATAGGTTGCAGTTTTCCCCAGTATTTATGCTTTTCCCAATTCTAACCCCAATACTTCCTGGTGCATTCCAGATAAATCTAACCCTAATTGTAACTGAATCCTAATATTTACAATAATGCTATATTTCACATGGATCCTAGCTTTTATTCAACATAGTTTTAAATTTTATTTTGTGTCCATTTTTCTAACCTTTAAAGCCTGATTTAAACTCTAACACTAACTTTAATCCTATTGATGACCCAAACCTTAAATTAACAACAACAAAAAAAGAATACTTGAGTTTTGATTCATCCTGAAACTCTACCTGCACTTCTTCAGAGAAGTTTCATTGCACCCTAACAATACAGATGTGCTAATGCTACTCCAAAGCTTTCATATTACCTCAGGTGAACCATTATATACATTGACCTCAAAACCTCATGTTCTATTTTTAAGTTTGTTAAGTTGGAGAATATAAATATTTTTCCACCTATGTACAGAATGGAAGCTCAACATCCCACATAAAGATGAGAATGATATAAAGGGATGACATTAATCAAGATTCATTGTACTCATAAACTAAACTAGAAATCCCTTTGTATAACTGCTTAAATATTGTTGAGTGAGACACGCCTAGTACACAGAGAACAAAGGGGCATTGTCTCCTTGATATATTACTGTTGTGGGTGGGGAACAGGGAACCATAGAGACCAGGCCTGCAAAACAACAACCTTCTTTTCAGATAGTATTTCCACATGTTTGGGTCAGCGATTTACATTATGTATCTAAAACCAAACAACCACTAAACATAGAAAGGTCTAGAATAGACCTATCAGTGGATCACAATAGCTCAACAGCTATGTACACATGATCATATAAGACAAGGATAAGCAAAAACAACTCCAAGAGAAGGACACAGGAGGATTCTATTGTTCATATTACATTCAATGTTCTAGGTGAATTTCCTTTGGCGTATGCCACGTGGTTACTGTATATGATTTTGGTACACTGGATATTGTATATATGCCTACCTGATCTAGGGAAGGGAAAGAAAAATGAGGGTGTAAAATATCACAATAAATGTACTCACTACCTTATTATGTAACTATACCTCCCTTTGCACAACACCTTATCAATAAAATGACCTTATATCGATGCAGCATGTGAATTATGGATGCATTTCAACATTCTACACATTGAAATCCAGTTCTCCCAACAGCATTACTTAAAGAGACCAATTGTCTCCAATGTATATTTGGGAGTGCTTTATCAATAATCTATTATCTGTAAATATGTAGATGTACTTCTGGCTGTTCATATTCACCTTAGAATCTCACTATTTCATCAATACAATGCTGCTTTTGTTATTATGTCTTTCTAGTATAATTTTGAATTATAATATTTTGATACTTCCAATTTTTCTTTTAATTCCTTTGGCTATTCGAAGCCTTTTCTTCTTCTATATATAGTTTTTTTTTTTAAGTTGCCATTTCTATTTCTATGAGAATGACATTGGAGTTTGGATGGATGTTACCCTAATTTTGTAGAATGCCTTTGGCAGCTTTCATGATACTGATTCTGAAAATTCAAGAACATTTTCTCTCACTTATTAAAAAATTTGTAAAGTTTTTTCTGTGTATTTTAATGCATATGTATAAAAAACTTCACCAATATTTACTCCCTTTTTCACCCACTCCTTTTATCCTTCTACCCTCTATCAGTCTCCGTTCCCAAATAGTACATGTTTTGCCTTCTAAGCATTCATTATTTTAATGTCTAGGTTCTGCATGTTGATGATGACACATTGTTTTCATCTTTCTTCATCAGGTTTATTTATCTTAAAATGATGATATGCATTTCCATCTATTATTTTGCAAATAACATCATCTCATTTTTATTTATGTCAGAACGATACTTCCACTGTTTAAATATACATGTTGTTCATTCACTTATCAGTTGATAGACACCAGATTGTTTCTGTAATTGGACTGTTCTAAGTATTGCTGCTATACGTAGGAATGTGCTAATATCTGGATTATATACTGACTTACATTCCTTGAATATATAGTCAGAAGTGTTATAACAAGAATGTGTGGCAGTTCTATTTTTAAGTTTGTTAAGGAATCTTCATACTGACATCCACAGTAGCTTTACTTACTTACATTCCCACCAAGAAGGTTGAAGGGTTTGTCCGACATTCCCTTCAGTATTGGTTGCCGTTCTTTACTTGATGATAGCCATTCCAATTGATGGAATCTCAGTGTTGTTATGATTTGTATTTCCTTTGAGGCAAAGGATTTTCAACTGTCCTTCATACATTTATTAGTCATTTGTACAGTTTATAATGCATTTAAAGGACTTCAAAATTATAATTTTATTGTTCACAGATCTAGAAAAAGAAATTAAAAATTCATTTATGGAAAAAAAAAGAGCCTAAGTGGCCAATACAATTCTGAGTTAAAAAAAAATCCTAGAGGTACTCAGGTACCAGATTTCATATTATATTGCCAAACTATAGTAACAAAAACAGCATAGAACTGCCATGAAGAAATATATGAAAACTAATGGAACACAATGTAGGATGCAGAAATTAAACCAAATATCTACAGCCATTATTTATTTATTTTTGACAAGGAAATAAAAAACATATAGAGGAAAATAGAATCTTTTCAACAAATGATAGGGGAAAACAAAATATCCACATGTATCAAACAGATACTTGACCTTTATCTCTCATTCTGTACAAAAATTAAATTAAATCAAAGATATAAGGTCCTCAAATTAAAAAAAAATGGGAACAAAATATAAATGAAGCCTTTGAAAATGTTTGCAGAGGCAACACATTTCTAAAAAGAACCAGAAATTGGTTAGAAATATGAACAATATAAATAAAGAGGAATGTATCAAATTAAAATAATTCTGTATACCAAATAATTAGAATGCATAGGAAATATAAAATGTGAGATAAAATATATTAACTCTCCATTGAATAAAGGATTAAAAACCAGAATATATAAAAAGCTCAAAAATTAAATACCAAAAGAAAAAAATCCCATTTAAAATTTGGCAAGTGAATTTTGAATTTTACTTTATTTATTTATTTTTTTTAAGCTAGAACTCGGGCTGGGAATGTGGCCTAGTGGTAGAGTTCTTTCCTAGCACACATGAAACCCTGGGTTCATTTCCTCAGTACCACATATATAGAAAAAGCTGGAAGTGTCGCTGTGGCTCAAGTGGTATAGTGCTAGCCTTGAGCAAAAGGAAGCCAGGAATAGTTCTCAGATCCTGAGTTCAGGCCCCAGGACTGTTCCCAAAATAAAAACTTCGAAGTCAGTCAGCACTGGTGACTCATACAAGCAATCCTAGTTATTCAGGCAGATGAGACCTGAGGATTGCCATTTAAAGCTACCTCAGGATGAAGTCTGGGAGACTCATCTCCAATTAATTTCCAAAAAAGCCATAAGTAGAGCTGTGGCTCAAGTGGTAGAACACTAGACCTGACCCAAAAAATCCCCGAAACAGGGCCCATCAACAATAACAACCTTATACTTCACTGAAATGGAACAACACATTGTCTGAATATTTAGAACTTTCACCTTGGCCTCAAGTCAATGTAAGAATTTCCCTAAAGGCAATTATTAGATTCATGCAGCTACATGTCTGCTAAGTAACTATAGCCACCATTTCCTACAATGTCCAACCACATTTGTCCACATGAAATGTATACATTCATTAAAGCTTACATATTATGGTAGGAAATTGTGATTTCTTCAGTCCAGCAGGCAAAAGAGATACACATTCACAGAGACACACACAGGTAAGTGTGCATATGCACCCACGTGTTTGCTTAAAATAGGCAGCATATAGCCTAGAAAGGATATAAGAATTGAAATAATAAAATTCAGTAATTTTGAGGCATCTGGGAACATATGGGTATCATTGTTTCTTGCAATTTACAATGAAAAACTTCGTGTGAAATGAAGCCTCTGGACTCCATGACCAGTGAACTTGGTTTCTACAAATGGAGATTAAAGAGATGAGTGGTGGCAAACCAGACTCTTCCCAGAAAGAAATGAACCACAAGTTCTCTTTCCATTATTTCTTTAAGCTCTCTTTTTCATTTATGTGCAAAAGTTTTTGTTTCTAGAACATGAGGGAACCGACCCTATAGGGCATGAATTTAGAATGGAAAATAATTCTCACTTAAGAGTTATCAGGGTAGATACAAATATTTGATGGAGTATTTAGAGATAAAATTTTTCCACAGGGGAATAGAATGGGATGAGATCACCGGACTTTTCTATTTTTTCTTTTTAGTAGCAAATGCCAATCTTTCCAAACCTGAAGTAATTTACCTACTTAATTTTCATGAAACATTTGTGGCTACCTGGGTGCTAAAATTGAAGCAAGCAAATGACTTAATGTTTCAGTGAAGTTATATTTGCCTGTCCTAGATAGGAGAAGGGATAAATACAAAAGATAAGTAAGCATCTTGCTTTTTTTTTCTTTTTTGTACCTTTAGGTGGCAAAGGGCACACTGAGTCTTTCTTCAAAGTTACTGTAATCTTCATAAATTATGATAGCATTTGAGCAATAATGGCTGATATTTATAGACAATCTTCTCCAAGGAGATAATGGTGTTTCATGGATGTTGTCTAATTACTTTTCTTAATAGGCCTGTGTAAAATATGACTGAGGCTAGTGGTCCTATTATTATAAACAGACAATCAAATGAAACTCCTGACATCACTTATAGGGTAGTCCTGGTTAGAAGGGAGTGTTCCTCAGCCCCCTCCACCAATGTTCCTTTGAACCATTCCAAGTGCTACACTTGGGAAAATGAACAGACTTTACAACCAGAGATACCTAGTTTGAAATCCCACCTTTTTTTTCTAGTTACTAAATTCTATGATTTTGAATATTTGACAAGTTCTCCAGTCAGCTCTGATCTAAGGAGTCATCCTTCATAGGCACACAAGTAGATCTCCACATGTACTTATGAGTACAATATAAATATAAACATATGTATATATAAATGACATATATTGTGATATTTCAGGTACGTGCATTCACTGAATGTCTAAATCATGTTAACCTATCTGCCTCCTCATTTGTGCATCATATTCTATGGATGGAACATTTAAAAACATTTTCATCTTGCCTTTTGAAATACACAGTTCACTACTGTAAACTATAAGACATAGGATGCAATAGAACACTAGAAATTCTTGCTGCTAACTATAACTTTATATCCATTTGCTCATTTTTTTCAGTTCTCCTGTCCAGGTGACCTTTTCCAGTGTCTGATAACTATCATTTTAGCCTCATATTTCATGGAGTATTCTTATATTCTGTATATGAATAAAATCATGAGTTAATTGTCTATTTGTGCCAGCACTATTTCACATAATATGTTGCTCTCTGATTATCTGTGTTGTTACAAATGATAAAATTCCATTTATTTTGTGACTGAATAGTATGTGCATTTCTATCACATTTTCTTTACTCAGCTATTATTTGAAGGAAAGCTAGGTGATTTGGATTTCTCCACTGTTTTCAGTAATACTGTAATAAACCTGGTAGTACAGACATCTCAGGAAGAGCAGAGCATCAAACATTATTTTGAAGATGTAATTAAACAATGCATCAAAAATACCAAGCTTTGTAACATACCCATTATGAGTTCAATCATGTTAGTTCCATGAACTACATATTACCAGTCAACAAATGCTATATCTAGACTTTCATTATCAATTCATTATGAATATCAATTCATAGTTCAATATCAATTATGAATTTATACTCATAATGAATTTATATTTATATCATGTAAAATGTTGATTTAAAAGTGGTTATATGCATTCACTTTCACTAACTGGGCCTCAGCTAACTTTGGAGACTGCCTTCAATCTCCAGTCAGTTATGATCTAAGGAGCCATCCTTCCTACCTTCATAGGTACACAAGTAGCTCTACTTTACCAACTCAGCCCTTGGTTTTCTATCTAGTTTGTTCACAAAACAAATTCCTCCCTAATTTGGCCTCATTAATGCATACCTTTATTATTCTTTTGAAAGTTTCTTCCAATAGCTTTGCATAAGAGAGTATATCCAATGAGATAAATCTTGTAGTTTTTATCAGTGCTACTAGTTGAGAGTTGCGATCTAGATTTTCATGATAGCCACTTAGTAAAGTGGCATTGGATGTCAATACCTACGTACTCAAGTTTATTTTACAAACATCCTGGACCAGGAGTACTAAATACACCTAGTATACCAGTGTGTATCCACTTTGTATTTGCTCTCACTCTCACAAATGTATTGTTTGAGTCAAGGAATTGTAAAATACATTTGTCTTTAATGGGGATAATATTCAACACATAAAATGATTTTTGGAATGATGATAGATATCTCAGGAAAATTCTTCATTAAATCACACACATAACTTATACTAAAGCCAATATTCACATCTTAAAGTATAGGGCTTAACAACTCCACTGCCTGCTCTATGCTGTTTAAGTGAAGATCAGAGTCTCACAGATTTTTCTGCTCAGGGCAGCTTTGAACTGTGATGCTCAGATCTTAGTTTCCTGAGTAGCTAGAATTGCAAGCACCCAACAGTATTTTATAAAACATCCTTTATGCTGAGCATGGTGGCACATGCCTATAATCCCAGCACTTAAAAGGCAGGAAAATAATAAATTCAAGGACATACTGTGCTACAATGTGAAGCCCTATCTCAAAAAATTAAAATAGTTAGGAGGTTGGTTCAAGTGCTAGAGCACCTGCCTAACAAGCTGGCCCTGAGCTCAAGCCCCTGTACCATCAAAATTGTCAGTCATCCTTTCATCCATCCAGCCTTTAATGTCCTGAGATAAACTGGCATGAAGGCTTGTTAGTGGGATTTCCTCCTTTGCTCATTCTCTTCTAAACTATTAGGTAAAAAAAAAAAATTGTTCATCACACCAAGTCCTCAAATAAAAGAAATGGCTTATTCCATAGATAAAAAAAAGTATAGGGCTTAGCACAAGACATATAATATATACTTTTAAAGATGGGTCTCTGCTTTTTATTGTTAGAGCATTCTCATAGCATGCACAAAGCCCTTGATTCCATTACCATATTGCACAGACAAAAAAAGGATGACATTTGGAGTAACCAGAATCTATAATAACAAGGATCAGCTGCCCAATGTATCAATCAGAGACCATATCCCTCATGTTGGGAGGACAGAATATGATCTTGCAACCGACTTTACATTTTAATAGGATTGGTTTTAATCTGTTAATTGATTTATGATAGATGAATTTCAATTCTATTTAAGATTTATTTTTAGTTAGGCAAACAAGACTGTCTCCTGTATATTTTTACATATACTTATATTTACATATATTTTTACATATACTCATTGATGTATGTTAAATCTTGTCCAAAACATTGTTTGTGTTTTTCTCATCATCATGTAATTTTTCTTCACTTTTTAATGTAGAAAAGTCAATTGTATTTTAATTAATTTTGAATTTCCTCCCACATAGATGAGATTGAATCCAGGCAAGGATTTATACATCCTAGAGAATGGCCAAGACACACATGAAGAAGGGCTCTACATCATTGGCTGTAAAAGAAATGCAAATCAAACAACACTGAGATTCCACCTCACCCCAGTAAGAATGTCCATTATCAGGAAAACTAACAATAATAAATGCAGGAGAGGATGTGGCCAAAAGGGAACCCTACTACATTGTCGGTGGGAGTTTAATCTTATTCAACCACTCTGGAAAGCGGTATGGAGACTCTACAGAAGGCTAAATATAGAACTCCCCTATGACACAGCAGCCCTACTTTTGGGGATCTACCCAAAAGACCACAAACAAGAACACACTAAAGCCACCAGCACAACAATGTTCATCGCAGCACAATTTGTCATTGCTAAAATATGGAACCAACCCAGATGTCCCTCAGTAGACGAATGGATCAGGAAAATGTGGTACATATACACAATGGAATTCTATGCCTCTATCAGAAAGAATGACATTGTCCCATTAGTAAGCATATGGAAGGACTTGGAAAAAATTATACTAAGTGAAGTGAGCCAGACCCACAGAAACATGGACTCTATGGTTTCCCTCAAAGGCAATAATTAGTACATCTTTAGGCTATTCATAGCAGAAGATCACAATAGCCCAGTAGTTATGCCCTTCTGAACACCTAAGATGATGTTAAGTGAAATGAACTCCATGTTATGGAAACAAGTGTTATATCATTGTTGTAAATATTTTCAACGTGTCATGTGAAATGGTAGCTTTTTAGTTTGTTTGTTTCTCTTGTATCCCTTCCTGTGGTTGTACCTTTGCTATCACTGTATCTCATCTGAGTTCCCAGTACACTGTATATATGTGTATTAGAACTAGGAAAGGAAAGGGAATATCAAAATAAAAAGACAATAATAAAAAGACAAATGATTCCAAAAGCAATATTTACAAAACCATTTGGTATGAATCAACTAACTGTAAAACTCATCAGGGGAGAGGTGAAGGGGAAGGGGGGAAGGCATGGGGGGGATGAGAGAGGAGGTAATAAGTTAAACAAGAAATATACTCACTGCACGTATGAAACTGTAACCCCTCTGTGCATCACTTTGACAATATATAAGTAAATATTAACAAAAAGATTTATACATCCTAAACAAGCATTCTACCACAAAGGTAAACAAATCGCTTGTTTTTTTTTTTGATATAATGTCAACTTGATGAAAATATTTTACGTATCAATATGTTTTCTTTGCTACTACTTTCCTTAGAAAATAGAGGCAAGATCTCATTAAATAGTTTAAAATTGCAAATCTACTGCCTCAGCTTCACAAATGCTTATATTACAGGTATACACAACGTTGCAGATAAGCTTAGAATTTTCAACTATATTCTGTTGACTATAATTGGCTTATGATTTTCTGTTTCTCAAATGAATCCTGTCATATTTATTAGTGTTACTAGACTTATAAAACAATTTTGAGAATTTTTTTCAATATCATTTTAAATTGAGATGTCTTCTAAACCCTAGAACCCAAAATAAATGGAGTATCAGAAATGATTAATTAAAACTCAAGAACATTTTTGTTAATTTTAGGATTGGACCGATATTATGATTAGGAATAGGATTAGCATTCTTATTGGAGTTAGATTTAGGCTTAGGACAATTTAAATTTGAGGCTCAAGCAAAAAGTAAATGTAACTACAAGCCAAGTAAAAACTAGGATGAACATGAAAGCAGGATTGCTGTAAATATTAGGATTTGGGTACAGTTAGGATTTAGGTACAATGTTCTAGTTAGGGTTATAATTATGACTACAAAAATAGAAAGTATTTGGCAAAACTGCAAACCGTTTTAAGAAGGATTAGTTGATTCACAGTTAGGTTGAATGAAATCTAGTGTGTTTGCACTACTTTTAGGATTCAGTATTCCATAGATTAAGGCAAGGGTTACTTTATTAGCTCCAATAGGATTGTAGTTATAGAAGGGTAAGCTTTAGGGTGGAACTGAGTACTATACTAATAATAGAAGTAAAATAAATGTGGTATTGAAGAAATTAAAGCATTTTCCTTACACTTATGACTCAGTGTTAATTAAGATTATTGTACAGTTTAGGCTATTTTTTTTAGGATTAGGGTTAGGGTTAAGAAATGGGTCACATATTAAGTAAATCTGAAACAGATTAGGATCTAGGACTTCAGAAAAACCATAGGCAGCTACACTATATTATTTAATATCATAATTTGAAGTCAGTGGATATGATTCATGTTAAGAAACATGATAACATTGGAGTCAGAGAAAATCCTTAGGGTTTAGCACAAACTGTAAGCTACTTCAAGAATTTCAGGTGGAAAGTCAGCTATAATGAATCAAAACTTGAGTATCACTTGTAAATTTTCAGGATTGGATCACCATTAGGATCAGGATTAAAGTTAGGTTTCTGATAATGATGAAGGTTAGAGTAAGAAAAATGGAAATTTAAGAATCAAATGAAAAATAAATTTCAGAACTCTAAGCCAAGTAAAAGCTAGGATGGATGTGAAATATAGTATTACTGTTAACATTAGGATTCAAGTATAATAAAGTTAGGGTTAGTGTAAGAGCTTCAGTTGTGGTTATGTTACAATTAGGAAGAGGTTAATATTTACTAAAACTGAGACTTATAGCATATATCAGTTGATTCAAAGTATGATGAAAGTAAACCAGAGTATTTGTGTTACTATTAGATTTTTAGTAATTACGTTTAGGATTTTTTTCTAGCTCAGATTTCAGTTATGGTTATGGTTATGGAGGAGTAAAATTTAGGGTAAAACTGAATTTTCTATTAACAATTAGAAGTAAAAATAAATGTGAAATTTCATACAAGTGCCAGTGTTATCAGTACATTTACAATACAGGGATAATTAGGGCTAAATTTAGAGTTAGGTTTCTAGTTAGGTTCATGGATAGGGTTAGAGTTAGGAAATGACTTAGGTGATACAGTAATCTGAAATTTATTTTATGGTTTAGAATCTCAAAGTATGACTGTCAACTAGAGTATTTTTCTTAGATCAATGGATGGAAGGGATCATGTTAGAAAACTTGTTTAGTGTTAGGGTGAGGTCATCTATGCGATTTAGGGTAATCTGCAATTTACTTCAAGAAGTTCAACTAGAGAATAAGGATGAATTATAATTAGAGTATTGTTCATTAACTTTATTATTGGACTACCATTAGCATTTTGGAAAGAATTAGGGTTCTGACTGGGGTTTGGGTTAAGGTTAGAGAACTGGAAAATTGAAGGTCACACTGAAAGAAAATTTGGGAACTGCAAGCTGGTTAAGACTTGTGATGTATATGAAATTGAGTATTAAAAGTCATTTTAGGATTTGGTATCCTTTGGGTCAGGGTTACCCTCAATGTTCCAGTTAGATTTAGGACTATGTTGAAAAAGGTTAAGATACTGGGTTAAATTTAATCAAAATAGGTTAGGATGAAGAATGAATTGAGCCAAAGGATGAATGAAATCAAGTGAACTCGTGTTTTTTTATATATAGGATTCAAGCATTATTAGGATTTAAGTTACCATTAGATTCCTATTTCAAGGTAGGATTATGGTTATGTAAAGGAGCAAAACTTTAGAGCAAAACTGAGTTTTCCACTTTCAAGTAGAAATAAAATAAATATGAGATTGTATAGAAACTAGACTATTTTCTTCCCATATATAATTTGGTGTTAATTAGTGTTAATGTTTAGGTTTAGGTTACCAATTAGGATTAGAGTTAGAGTTAGGATTAAGAAATGAAAACAATGTTAAGTAAATCTGAAACTCATTTTGGGATACAGGTGTTCATGAGAAATTAGCAGCAATGGAAACTAGTATTTTTCATAACATCAGGATTAGGAGTCAATGGGTGTAATTGATCATTTGAGGCAATATAATATTAGAGGTACATTCCCACCAATGTAAAAGAGTTACCTTGTGGTCAAACCTCTACCACTATTTATTATTATTATTATTAGTAGTAGTAGTAGTAGTAGTATTTTGTTGTCCACTCTAACTAGTGACGTGAAATCTCCATGTTGTTTTGATGTGCATTTCCTTTATGGACAGTGATATTGAATATTTCTTCATGTGTCTCTTGGCCATGTTTACTTATTTTTCTATGTAGAAGACATTTTCTTCTATTCATAGCTTGCTGAGAGTTTTAAAATAAATGCATACTGAAATGGATCAAATATGTTGAACATTTATTCAGAAAGTTTTGTGATCCACATTTAATTCTTAGTGTGCTGAAGAACATAGAGTTTGTACTGTTATAGAAGTATTATATCCCTAAGTACTTTGTCATGTGATTGTTTTATATATTACTAGATTTTATCTGTTGAAGTTTAGAAATCATTAGTTTTGTGGCAAGTAACTCTAGGTCTGAGTTAGTTCAGTATAAGTATTCAGACAATACAATATTTAGGAAAACATATTTCTTGTTCACTTATATTGTAGCAATGAGGACATTATAATATTGGCATTTTCTGATAAATGAAGTTTAACAGTAAATTTGTTTGGGGGCATAATTTTGATTAACTTTAATATTAGAGACTTACACATACTTGTTTATTTGTAAGCAAATTTGGTTAGTATATCATGGATAAATATATTTATATGGTTTTATCCTTAAAAATCTTAGCATCAGGGGCTGGGAATATGGCTTAGCAATAGAGTGCTTGCCTAGCATGCATGAAAACCCTGGGTTAGATTCCTTAGTGCCACATAAACAGAAAAAAAGCCAGAAGTGGTGCTGTGGCTCAAGTGGCAGAGTGCTATCCTTGAGCAAAAAGAAGCCAGGGACAGTGCTCAGGCCCTAAGTTCAAGCCTCAGGACAGGCAAAAACAAACAAACAAAAAAAACAACTTAGCATCATTTTTGTATTAAAAAATCCTAAAGCCCTAAAACTATGTATTTTATGTACTTTGCTATTTTATCTCTGCTCTTCCATGATAAAAAATTTTCAACCATTTTCTGTTATTATTTTTTTTACTGTCATTTGTCTTCTGAGAACCACAAAAACATGGCTTTGATTTTCGTTTCCACTTTGTAATCATTTTTTGAAAAGTGAGTCATATGAAAATCAAGCAAAATCCACTGCCTGACATATGAAACTGTAACCTCTTTGATAATAAATAAGAAAAAAAGGAAAATCAAGTAAAGGTATTTGTAATTGTCTTCCTCTAACTAATTTATTAAATAACAAAACTATGTTTTTGCATATTGATCTGGCAAACTAGTAGCATCAGCAGAGAATTAAAGTACAAATTCAAATACAGTAGTTATTCATTAATCAACAGTTTTAGATTTTTAAAAAAAATTCCCAGTCATGGATTGCATAGCTCAGATGAAGAAGTGAAGCTTTTAGTCAATCCCATTACATCAGTTGTGTTTATAAAATGGCAAGTTTGCTTAGTGTTTCCTTATCTTTGATTTCATGAAAATGACTAAAAAATTCAAATAGTATCCCAAAAGAAAAGTGATACTTAATATGTTTAATTGGAGGTATACAATGAAACCTGAGTTCTGTTAGCAAAAGTGAGCTGGAATTATGGGAAAAATGAATCAATCATACTTATTCCAGTGCTGAACTCTGCCCATCATAAGCATCATGATGAACATTGTTAATTCACAGTTTGAAGACAGGCAAATAATTGGAACTGTTATTCAACTCCATGTGTAGAATTTCCATAACAATTACATTTTTTCTTAGTATAAAAGAAACTTGAAGACATTGGATTTGCAGCTCCATTTGTACTCAGTCTGAATCCAGAATGTTAACATTTATTCCATTTAGCTTTTCCTATATCTTCACTTTTCTTTGCTACAATATCATCATATATAATTAAATAATAAGAATTTCTACTTCAAAGAGAATACTCCAAGACTTGGTATCTCAGTATTTTTATGTTACTCCAGTAACATTAACAGGTTAGTGTTTATCTAAAAGTTAATAATTTAAGCATCTATAAAGCACACTTCAACTATCAGCAAACCATCCAGAACAGAATTCAGAAGTTGAATAGGCAAGAATTACTTCTGAGGACCTAGAAGTCAACCTTAGCATTTTTTAGTCTCAATCTGTGTATGTTATTCCTAAGAGATTCTCTTAACTGCTTTCTAGAGCCAATGTATTGATGCTGGCCTCATGGTATTGCTACATTATATTGGACTTACAGAGAAAAAGGACTGACATAAAACAGAACAATCAGCTCCTAGTTATAAAGCAAAATTCATTTTGAAAATTGAAACTACATATAGAAGGCTGCAAAAGGAACTATGATAGAATGATTATTCAAAATCGGGAATAGACAGTAAAATAAGTAATCATGTTTTACATGGCTCAGGTAGTGAGTGTACATGGAGATATAGGGTGAGGTGAAATTAACATTTACCATGAGTTTCTGTCTATTGCCCTGAGTTCCAGGTCATAATTGCTATTCCTGTGAATGTGGAAAAGTATGGTTAGGTTAATGTTGAGTCTTTCTCATTTTTCTGTCTGTTTCTCTTTCTCTTTCTCCCTATTCCTTGCTTTCATATCTTCTATGATATCTGTATTCCTAAGGAAAATCAAGTGGTAAATGAAAACTAAGGCCATGTACACTTAACACATACCACTAGTGCTCTCTAGAAAATGAATACCTACTTATACTGTTTCATGTTGGGATGCGTGTGTGTGTGTGTGTGTGTGTGTGTGTGTGTGTATTGTTTTTGTGCCATAACTGGGGCTTGAACGCAGGGCCTAGGCATTGTCTTGAACTTATTTTCCTTAAGGCTAACACTCTACCACTTCAGCCACATCTCTACTTCCTTTTTTTTGTTTTTGTTTTTAAGAATTTCTTGGACATCATAGTTCTCAAATCAAGCCTGCTGAATAGCTAGGATTACAGACACTAGTTACTGGCACTTATCAAGACATATGCTATTTTAAGGGAGATTAAAATTCAACAAATACAAACCCACAGATAACAATTTATTCAAGTAATAGAAAATGATTGCTCCTTAAGAGAATATGGAAATAACCTCTAGCCTGGATAAGCCTAGAATTGTTGGTGGAATTCAACCAAAGTCTGGTTAAAATAAAGACTTCTGGGTGAGCCCCTGATTTTTGTTCCCAACACAGCAATCAACCAACCAACCAGACAGTCAAATCAATAATTATTAGTTAGGCGTTCAGTGAACAAATATTAGTTCCATTGTCTAGCTACTATTTCAGAGATCACTATTCCTAGATCCTGTGTTCTGGGTGGAGGGAGAGAATTCTGCATTCTAAATTAGATTTTAAGATGACCATGAAAAAAAAAAAAAGAAAAAAAAAAGATGACCATGAAGTTATATTATTCTAATTAAGGAGACAGGACACATTTTGTTTCATAATAATTTAACAGAATTTCTCCAAATTTTTAAAGAGATACACATGTGTTTTAGAGGTAAACTTCATTTATATAATTGATTAGGTATAACAATCCATTAATGTAAGAAAGATTATTGTGTTTAGAAGTTCTAGAAAATATAAATATGTACATTTATCCACCAACAAAAGAAATATTAAAGATAAAATAAATCAAGAAATAAAATATTTTCATGCACTGATGATTTAATCACGTGTTTAACAAAACTTTAGGCATTCTAGTAAAATAATGATCAAATAAACTGTTAGAAATAATAGATTTTAGATTTCATAAAAGTGAAAATTTAAATTGTATAAAAAATTAAAATTTATTTTCAAATGTTTGTGATTTTATAAATGTTACAATTTTTAACTTATAAAATGTACATTTTTTAATAAAATTTCGATTTTATAAAAACACAAAACTATTAGCTTTTCTCCAAATGTACAAATAGTCAATCATAGCTCAATGAAAATAGTTAATGGAACAAGAAAAACTAAAATTTGTTGAAAAATACAAATCCACAATGGAGAATTGGTACTGTTAGTTATTCCCAATTTATATACAAATTCCATTAATATCCTGGCAAGCTATGCATTTAGAAGTAGATTCACATTGTCATCATCATTATTCTCAAAAGGACAAACAATTGTCTGTAAATAGCAAAGGTTTTGGGGTTTTTTTGAAGGTGGTTTTTATTTGTGTGTGTGTGTGTGTGTGTGTGTCTGTGTGTCTGTGTGTGTACTCTAATTTCACATATACACCATTTTCTGTTTGAAAATGAATAGTTTCCAAACACAAGAGAGATGGAAGCAATAAGGCAGTGGATAAAAGCATATCTGAGGGGAGAAACATGTAATTTCAGTCAGAAAGTGATGGTTCTTTAACAAGGTTATAGATCTACACTGAAACGACTATTCAATCATTAACACCCCCCCCAAAAAAAAACTCCCCAGTTGAATACATATTGATAAAATTGTACTTAACATCTTTGAGAAAATTTAAGAAGCTACATACATTTTGGAAGATAGTCACTTAAACTGAAAGTGGAGTGTAGTGCGACTAGAATCTTTGGCTTTTCAAGATTTTAAAATTTGTATGTACTTTTAAAATGTCATATAAAAAAACTAGTAAGGAAAATAATATATTTGAGATTATAAATTTATACTCTAATGAAAAGGGAGTGGCATGTATTATTAATTGCAAAGATAGGTCCTGAGATTAATGCATGAAAAACAAGTTATATACAGAAAATTCAGGAGTTGGTTAGCAGACATTGTGTAGAAGAGAAAATCCGGACTTCTAGCCCCTTCCCTGTTGCATGGGTGAAAATAAACAGCTGCTTTCACACCTGCTTCATGCTTTGGTTTGGCTGGATTTTATATTGTTAGGAAAGGGATCTATCTGTAATTATTCAAATTTAACTTACAAGTAGCCTTTGATCTAGTTAAATACTCTTGTGGGAATCTCTTTGTAAAAAATTGAGAGGTGAAAGTCGAGCATGGTGCTCACAGATGTGATCCTAGCTACTCAGTAGGCTGAAATCTGAGGATTGAAATTCAAACATAGCTGAGTCCTATCTTAATTAACCAACAAAAAACTGAAAGTGAGAATGTGAATAAAGAGATGATGTGGATAAAGTATTGGCCTCAAGAAGAAAATGACCCAGGCACTTAGTTCAAGCCCACCAAACCCAACCACCAATCCCACCTTCACAGAATTGAGGAGTGAAAGACATACACACAGAATCACACACAAAGAATTGAGAAGTGTATACATAGCACGTTTTCTTGATCTATTCGTCCATCATTGGACAGCTGGGTTGATTCCATATCTTAGTATGGTAAATAATGATGAAATGAACATGGGTATGCTGGTACCATTAGTGTTGGTCGGTGTGCTATCATTTGGGTAAATGCCCAGGAGTGTGATTCCTGGGTCATAGGGAAACTTTATGTTTAGTATTTTGAGAAACCACCATACAGTTTGCTAGAGTGGTTTAACAAATTTATGTTCCTACCAAAAGAACAGTAGTGTTTCCTTTTGTACACATCAGCACCAGCATCTGTTATTATTAGTTATCTTGATAGCGGCCATTCTAACTGGGGTGAGGTGGGCTCTCAATGTTGCTTGGATTTGCATTTTTTGATAGCCAGAGATGCTGAATTCTATGCTTCCAACAGAAAGAAAGGCATTTCCCAATTTGTAAGGCAATGTAAACTATTGGAAAAAATTATATTAAGTGAACTATGCCAGACCCAAACATAGGCCAAAAGGTTTCTTTAATTTTTAATAATGAGAATATGTCTACATTATTCATACCAGAAGATCACAATGGCTCAATAGCTATGTGTATGTGGCCATATAAAATGATGCTTATCTATCAAAATGAACTCTAAGAAATGTAAATAATTTTTTGTACTGCTTTCAGTTATTTATTATTTTTCTTTTTATTCCTTTAGTTTTTCACTGTTGTCACTGTTTTTTATTTCTGTACCATTTATCTTGTACGTAATTTTATCTGATTTGGGAAAAGGAGGGGGTCTCAGAAACAATGCAACAAAGGGTAAACTAATTCAGTATTGGTACTCACTAGACACAATGTTGGAAATGAACTTTACAACTTGGTGGGAAGGAGGGTTGGAATAGGAAAAAGTGGGAGAAAATGAGGGGTGGATTAAACTGTTCAACAAGAAATGTACTTATTACCTTATGCATGCAAATGTAACTCCTTTGTATACCACCTTGACAATAAAATTTAATTAAAAATACATATTTCTTGTCAAACATTATTACTCCCTCTCTTGTATAAAAAACATTTTTAAAGAGTTTTAAAGAGTTGAGAAGAACATTCAATGCAAATTTATCTGTAATGCAAAATAAAATGAAAACCTGACAACAACTGAAACTTGGAAAAAATACATTGAAATGTTACAATTCAAAGGGCAAATTGGATGATTTCATGCTACAACCCTTGAACAGATTATACTAGGTCATTATGTGGAGGAAAGTTGACTGAAGACACCAGAACACTGACACACCTGTTATCCATGTGAATTTAGTCTCATGCTTGTGAAAACAGAAAAAGTAAGTTATTTTGCCACTAAATACACATAATTTATCTTGAAGGTTTCAAGAGAGATTGAAAGGTCTATATCTATATATCTATATCTGTCTAAAAATACAAATTTGTATATTGTAGGGCAGATTTATTAAGCTAGTTTTAGAATAATAGGCTGCTATGTAGAATTATGCTGCTTTAGGAATCTATCCAATGTTAGTAAATGGAAAAGGAGAAAGGATAATGGATGTAAGAGGTTTTTTTGTTGTAAGATAATATTTAATAACAGGAAAAGACACACTGATAAATAGATTACTTTTCACATGCAGGGATCAAGAATAAACTAAGGGCACTGTGAGGATACCATTACCCCACAAGATCATGGCACCATGAAATTGGTAGACTAGCTGATGTAGGGAATGGGGCGGTGAAAGGCAGAGGTGAGCAGAGAGCTGGAGGACAGAAGACAGGTGTGCAGTGAATCATTGCTAGACTTCCCAGAAACTCCACAAAACATTTCTCTATCTTACAAACAGGGAAAGGAGAGATGGCTGAGTGCCATTGATCTCCAAGTTGGAGTGATGTTGCCTAACACTGATTTCAAGTACCTTTCTTTTGAGTCTTTAAAAAAAAAAATTATTCTTCTTCTTGTTAACCAGATACTGGGTGATAATTTCAACTGAAGCATCTGATTAAAAGCCTGGGAATGAGCATTCAGCCCATCTGCATTATGGTCTTGAGCTATATAACCCAAACTGGTCAGTCAAACCCCAATTAGCTTAACTATATCCAAAGTGGATGTCCTAAAAACTCTCTATGGAGAATAAAAGAGGAGCAGATCTAAACCTCAAGTTTGAATCCCATGCCTGCTGTCTCCTTTGAGAATGTACTTTTGCTTTTGAATAAACTCTGCTGCTTAGCAAAATACTCCTTGTCTCTTAGTTTAGTACTTGGACTTCAATTCCATACAGGAATGTGATGTGATCCTAGCTCATCAGGAACACAAAGACCATGGTGCTGTATGGAAAACCGGCAGGTTAAAATAATCAGGTTCCAAATCAAGCAGAACATACAATTATACTTATATTGTGATTAATGCAACGATCAGTTGTAAAATGAATGTACAGTTCATGATTGAAATAATATGGAAGAATGAAAACAATATTGAGAACAATATCTAGAGAGAAGAGTCTAGTATAGGACAAACCACAGCACAGATAAATCTACCATTGCCATTGGGAGGGGGAAGGGGATAGAAAAGAGGTAAGGAAAGAGGGGAAGGGTGGGGAGAGAGGGAGAGGTGATAACAAACACATTTTATTTAGTTTACATGTAGGAATGCACACATGTAAAATCTTCATCTTTTATTATGAAAATAATATCTGAGGAGCTGCAAGTGCCTTGTTACTCTCTTGAGGGGAATGCTCCCAAAGCGGTAGCAATCTGGTAATTACCATTGCCCACTGATAGGTAGACGTGGGGGGAACAAGGGGGCCTAGCATCCTCCTCTGAGGCTTTACTACCTATTGCAGATCCCAGATGCAGAAAGAATACAAAAAACAAATAAAAGGAACAATACTAGCTACAGTACTGAAACAATTATCTCCTCACAAGTTACTAGTAACAGCAATTGG
This sequence comes from Perognathus longimembris pacificus, assembly GCF_023159225.1. Taxonomy (NCBI): domain Eukaryota; kingdom Metazoa; phylum Chordata; class Mammalia; order Rodentia; family Heteromyidae; genus Perognathus; species Perognathus longimembris. The sequence continues at coordinate 1,941,443 of NC_063180.1, read as the reverse complement.
GCAATTAATGAGATGGATTGGATGTTGATTCACATGACGGTTTGACTGCATCCCTGGGTCAATGGAGACAGATGCATGGAGGTTTTGATAACAATTTTCAAGTAAGGATCCTTCATAGTCATCATGAAATGTAAAAGTCTGGAAACATGACAGAAAATCTCCAATTCTTGCAATGAGAGAATATCTGCAATTCTCACGGAGATGGAGCACTTCCTGAGTTCCAAGGTTGATGAACTGGATGAGATGCCTGGTAGTGCTCACCAGGCCAGGTTAAAAATCTCTTAGAGCACCATTAGCCTAATTCGAAAAATGAGATAATAGGTTCCTACACTATTACAGTAGTCACCACCACACACAGACTGTACACCCTTAACTTTCAAGTTAACTTCAGTTCCCACAGGCCTATGGCTTCCTTAGTGTCAAAGGGCATCCTTTCAGGATCAGGAACCAGTTTGTCCCAGGCAAAAAGAACTTAAGACTGTCAGAGAATTAGCACTCCAAGGGCAAATCATCCAGTGGCAAATAGGAGGTAGTTAGTATGTGGAATACACATCCTGTGTTTTAAATAAATTGAGGTGTATGACACACATTTTCTCAGAGTATTCATGAAATCAGGCCATCATTGTCCAGTGTGGTATATTATCAATTCCCATATTCTCATAGGGCTTCCTGGGGTTATTCCTCAAATCAACTCTTGTAAGTGTTCCTTGTTTTGCACGCCAACACAAAATGGGATTTTTTTTCAGGAATTAGATATTGCATGATAAATAAGGAACATTTGGTATTATACATAACATGTTTTAGGAATAGTATACTTTCCTCCTGGCTGTATGGGCTTTCTCGGTTTTGGAATGCAAGAGTATTTACTAACTGTAGAGACCATGTAATCATTGATAGCATGTGTGTCTTAGAACTCACAAAAAACTAGCACTAACCTGAACATGGAAAGAAATGCATGAAACTTCCATGTTCAATTGTATCTTTTCTGAAGTTGGTAGATTTCTCAAGTGTTAGCTGAAAATATAGCTGTCATTAATACAATTCAGGACCCAATTGCACCCTATGACAATCAAAAATAGGTCCATTTGAAAATAGTTCCTTGTATTCTTTAGGAAATATAAGAGGTATATCCTCCCTTCTAATCTTCCTTCCTTATTAGAGGAGTGTTTTCCATGTTCAGTTATGTTAGGCCATTCAGGAAAGAGCAGGGCTATAGGGTAAAAGGAAATAAATGTCATGAAGGACCTTGCTCCCTGGCACTCTGAAGCTGAGGATGGTGAGGCTGAGATATCTGCTGCTTTAAGTCCCCCTAAAACACATGAATGCTCAATGTAATAGTCTGCAAGAGATATGTTACATTCATTTGCAATGTCCAAGCTAATATCTATGAGGACTCTGGACATTTCTTTTTCCAGAGGGCAAAAGTCGTAATTTACTTGCTGCAATTATATGATCACCAAAATACAGTTTATCTTGTTAAATAGTTTTATACATTCCAGGCCAAGGTGAAGTCATTTTTTTCATTTATTGTCAGAGTTATGTACAGAGGGGTTACAGTTTCATAAGTAGGGCAGAGTGTACATTTCTTATTCAACTTGTTACTCCCTATCTCCTTTTTCCACTGCCCCTTTCCCTATCCCCTGCCCCCCAAGATTTGTGTAGTTGGTTTACACCACATAGTTTTGTAAGTATTGCTGTTGCCTTGGTTTGTCTTTTTATCCTTTGTCTCTCGATTTTGATATTCCCTTTACCTTTCCTAGTTCCAATACATGTATATACAATATCTAGGGTACCAAAATCAATTACAGTGACCTCAGGGGTTAAACCATGGGAAAGAAAAAGAAAAAGTGCATAATTTCTCACGGTATGTTTAAAATAACAGTGATAAGCCTCTTGTTTCCATAACTAGGAGTTCCTTTCACTTTGCATCATCTTATGTGTTCATATGTACATAGCTATTGGGCTATTGTGATCTGTTGCTAGAATAACCCTAGATGCGTACTAATTGTTCCAAACGAGGGTAACCATAGAGCCTATGTCACTTCACTTAGTATGTTCCCCACCCCCCCGGCCATTTCTTATGTCATTTGAAAGAGCAAAACTATAACAACCAGTCTTTATGATTTTCTATTATAATGTTTACAGCATGATATTGGCATTATTCTTTTTTAACCCTTTTTTTAATCCCAAACAATAGCTCCCATTTACACTAAAGAGCCCAGAGAATTGAATTAAATTGGGATCAATGATGCAATTCTTGTTGATTTTCATAAATATTTATATCCCAAGTGGTATATTTGAAAGGTCAAACTATGTGAGATATAGATTCTATTTCTGACATTAATGTGAATATCTTTCTCCACACAAAAGCAAGTCCAATATGGTGGTGGACCTTGGGAAGTAGAATGAGGAGGGTTGTGATTTAGAAGCCAGTTTGGGGCAAAAAAGACAAATTGTCTTTAAACAAACAAATCAAAAAATAAAACTATATAACAAATGTCCTATATCAAAAGTTGTTTTCCAAGCATTTGAAGTAAGAGAAATTTCTGTAGGTCTGTAGACCAAACCCTAAATACCTGACATTACAGTGGTGAGCAGTGATGTATAATGGAAACTAAAGCTTCTGCAGAAAGCAAGTGCTCAGATTAGCACTGAGCTACTCTAAGGGAGCCTCAGATCAGAGAAAAGAGATCTTGGGTTTCTGTGCAAGAAGCCAATATGTTTTCAAATCAGAAGTCTTGACCAATTTTCAGATCTCCTGTAATGTCCAGAACCATAAATTTCACTACTCAGGACACTGAAGATTAATATTAAACAAATGTGAGATCAGATGGAAGGGGTGACATTGACCAAGAAGCATTGTGTTCACACAGTGCTTTGTTGAATAGCAAGTCCTTTCTACAACAACCTAAAGAAAACAAGTAAGAAATGCAAATAAAAATTTAAAAATAGAACACATTGCTGGGCACCAGCGGTACATGCCTGTAATTCCAGCTACTCAGCAGGCTGAGATATGAGGATTGTGGTTCAAAGCTAGCCAGGGCAGGAAAGTCCATGAGACTCTTCAATTCAGAAAACAAGAAGTGGCACTGTGGCTCAAATGGTAGAGCACTAGCTTTGTGATGAAGAGCTCAGGGATAGTGCCCAGGCCCAGAATTCAAGCCCCAGGTTGAACAAAAATGAATAAAAGAGACAGAGCAGGAGAGAGAGACAGACAGACAGACAGAGACAGAGAGACAGAGAGAGGGAGGGAGGGAGGAATGAAGGGAGGGAGGGATGGAGGGAGGGAGGAAGGAAGGAAGGGAGCAAGGGAGGGAGGGAGGGAGGGAGGAAGGAAGTGTTAGCATTTCCCTAGCCACAGATCCTCAGCTCCTCCCACTAGCCCCCAGATCCACCCATACCTAATGAGCCACCCCTACTCACTACCTAACTACTTTCCCTTTACCCCTACAGAAAGAAGCTGCCATCTGGATAAGGTGCAGATGCCATGTAGCTCCCTCTCCCATGAACTTTGGCCCCACTAATAAACCTCCTTATGAACCTTCTTCTCCTGCCTGTGATTGTCTCCGCACGGTCCTCTGGGATGGCCGATACCTATGCTTTCTTTGGTGCCAAGACCCAGGATAGGTTCCCCGGTGGATTTGCTCCCCCATTTCTGGGGGGTCCAAGCTGCCTCCGGGACCTATTCTGCTCTGCTAAGCCCACCCAGACGACCACCGAGGTAACTTCCCCTGACTAAGCGCTCTACTTCCATCCACCACGACAATCTACAAATTTGCCCTCACACCCAGGGTAAGTGATCATCTAAATGAGGGCTCGGATCCGATTTTCCACTTTACCATAGGGCCACAGGGCCGTGGCTTCTGGGCCACACCAAAAATCTTGGCTCCAAGTTTCGAGCCCCACTCATAGGGCCACAGGGCTGCGGCCACAGGGCCACACTCACGCTCGGTCTGAGACATAGTGATTGGGTGACGATTCCATTGCTGATTGTCTCTCACATTTCAGCTGATCAGAGTAATACCGAGGACGCTAGGTATTAACTCCTCAGCTCTGCTAATCACTTACCATGGGAGGGGCACAATCATCCACCACAACATATTTGAATCTCCAACCAGGGTGAGTGACCATTAGCTGGGAGCTTGGGTTTTCTCTAGTTCAGCTCCGCTGGTAACTCATCAAGTGGGGAACAGTCTAAAGCTGTTCAAGTTTGAGCCCAATCTTACAAATTTGGAATATTTTACAGGACATAACTTCTATGAGTGCTCAGGCAGATGGAGTTTTCTCTCTCTTTCTGTCTCTCTCTAAACTCTGCCTGACTGTCTGTGATGGACCGGTACTAGCTTCCAAAGGTACCAATATTTGTTTAAGATCTGTTTTGATTGATGTTTGTTTAGCTTGGAGACTCAGTTGTTCTGCTTGTTGTTGGCTAAACACTATATTTTCCAGCATTGACCACATGGCAGAAAATAAAATTTTAGCAAGCGCCATCTTGGTCCCATCAAAGTTCCAAAAACTCTTGGAGGTGGAGTCCCACCCATCCCCAGGTATTCCTGGAAAAAATTTGAGGAAAAAATTTGAGGAAAAAATTCCTCAAATTCCTCGAGGCAGGGCTGGGACTTGGCCCTGGACCACCCCCCCCCCCAACTCCATCTTGCAATTCATATGTGCCTTGCAATTCAAATGCTAAACTGGTTTCTCAAAATGTGGCTTCTTCATTTCCTCGTCAGATAATCTGTGAAAATTTTTGTTTCCTAGGAAAAGTTTTTTGTTTTCTAACTGACCACATAGTTCTAAAATATGGGCAAAATAATATAATTTTGCCACTGGAATTCCAGAAAACTTACATGGCCAATTTAAAAACAAAATTCTAACCATGTCTCAAAGCTTGTGCACAAGTGTCTGTCTGTCTGTCTGTCTGTCTGTCTGTGTTGTTAAAACATGTAAAAACTGGCATCATGGTTTGAAAATTACTTACTTTGACTACTATTTTAACTTACTTTAAGTCTTCTATTAAACTTTCCTTTGCAGCCTGTGGGTGGTGTCACAGTGCACCACTCAAGCCAAAAGAAAAAAAACCCAGGTTTTAAACCCAAACTGATCATGTTTGGGTGCAAGAAAAATTCCCAAACTTTCTAATATACAGCATGTGGTATAAGTACAATGATGTAAAACCAGTGTGTTATTCCTATGTCCATCAATGCTAAGAGTCAAGTGTACATCTGATCCTGACAATTCTTTGGTATAGACTAAGATTTTGCTTCTCCATTTTTTTCTCTCCTATGCTCTCATAAACTCTTTAAGATCAAGGGACCAGAGTCATTTTGGAATGAGTGTGGCTGCTAACCTCAACTTTCCTGACCGAGGATTATAAGATGCAGGTCGAAATGTGTGCTAGCTGCATGGACTGTGGAAATGTGTTCTAGCCGCATGGACTGTGGCAGCCTGTGGCTACAGGAAGCTGCCTCCACAGTCTGCTCCCAAACTGCCTGGTTTCACTACTAGTGATTCCTTATTCTCTCTCTCTTGCACGGAAAACTGCTCAGGGAATCTAGGAGTCACTGGTGATCTTCCTGTGAAGATTTTGACAGGCCCAGAGTGCTCCTGCCCTGGCTCTGGACGCCCCCACCCCCCAGATTAGAGTTGGACTTATAGGAGGCCTATGATGACAGACTTGCAACCGAGACTTACTCTAAGGTTAAAAACATCAGAGTTGTGTTTGGTGGCCACAGAATTGCATTGGGGTAGCATTGGTGTCTTTCCCCTCCATGTCTCAGAAACTGTCAAGGCTGCTGCAGACTGCAGACTTGGTTGGCCTTTGGTCTGTGTGGATTTTGTGACTAGGAAGATGGTTAAAGGCCCAAGCCTTCTAAAATCTTTTAAAGTTGTCCCCCTGCTTAAACCAGTAGGGTACCAGCCTACAAAAGCCATAGTACTCAGAGTAAGCAACCAGGGAATACTGGGAGATTTCAAATGTCATTAACCAGTTTGTGTAGAAATTTGCAGGCAATCCAGCAATGACAATCTGTCCAGGGGACTCTGAGAGATGCCACTACAGCCTTGCCCAGATCCAACCCATATATCTTGCCTGCCTCCATCACACCTGAATAACGAAGCCTGCTGATTTGAGATGAAAGACACAGCCACTTTGGATCCACTGAAACTGAGACTTTTACATTGTCTTAACCCTTTGCCCTCTTGATTATTAATTCATTTGTGCTCTCTTCCACCTGCCAGTAAGGTTAAATGATGATTTGATTTGATGGCACATGGATCTCATTCAGTCTGCTGTTCTTTAAGTATTACAGCAAAACTCTGGCAAGTATTGGTCAATTCTGAACAAGTTACAGGTAATCTCTACTCCAGTTGTTCTCCTGTTGCTTTAATTGGAACTCTAAAGGGCTGTATGGCTAAGACTCCTTGGATTGCAGTTCAAAGCCAGCCCGGGCAGATAAAAAAATCCCTCTAAAACTCCATCTCCCAACTAACCAGCAAAGAGCCAGACTGTAACCAGCCAAATGCTGAAAGTGGCACCATGGCTCAAGTGGTAGAGCACTAGCCTTGAGCAGAAGTGCTCAGTGACAGTGCCCTGGCCTTGAGTTCAAACCCTGTGAATGCCAACTGGGACCAGTTATCCGAGCAATGAGCACCTAGACCTCAAGGATGAGGTCAATCCTGACAACATGGAACCATGGAGAAGAGTAAGAGGAGATGAAGTCTCATCTTAAATGGAGTCAATTTAAACTTGCCCTTTCAAAATTAATAAGAGCCAGGAGATCAAGAGGAATAGTTGTTTACCCACCTAATGTCCATACCTGTCAATTTTCCATCTGGACTGAAACTTGCATTCTTGCCTTTGTTACTTGCTATTTGTACATATATATATTAGCTTCTGACTGGTTACTCCCAACCAGTCCACTATCCCTAAACACTTCCTTCCTGCCCTTAGTCCAGTTATTCCTCCTTCCTTGTAATGGGCTACAATTGGGTTGATGTTCCAAATGGAACTTTTCTGGCTTATGCCAAGGGTGTGTTCTCCCATGTTGTTCATGTTAACTGGTCCTGTGTACTTGTCAGCCTTTTGCCTGACCTTTTCAAAAGTCTCTTTTAACAGGATAACATCCCTCACCCAGGTCACCACCTGCAAACTTGCAGTTCAAGGCCATCCTCTTACTACACTGCTGTTCCCAGTGCAGATCTGGACCCCCAAGACCCCATGCCCAGGGACTCATTGATGTGCCCAAGCTGCAGGGGGTAGCCAGAGGAGGCCATGACACCCATTGGCCCTGATAACCATTCTTGTGGAAATGATGAGGACTTTTACCAACCAAACTGGATGGTACCAGGCCAAATGACGAATCAGGGACCCCTGACTACTTCGCCCCTTTACAGCAGGAAGTAGCTCCAGAAGAAACAACTTCTGCCCATACTCCCAGCCTGGTACCCCTCCTCTGTTATTAATAAACAACAAATGGGGGAATGTTAGCATTTCCATAGCCTCAGGTCCTCAGCTCCTCCCACTAGCCCCCAGATCCACACATACCTAATGAGCCACCCCTACTCACTACCTAACTACTTTCCCTTTACCCCCAGAGAGAGAAGCTGCCACCTGGATAAGGGGCAGATCCCATGTAGCTCCCTCTCCCGTGGGAACTATGGCCCCACTAAAAAACCTCCTTATGAACCTTCTTCTCCTGCCTGTGATTATCTCCGCATGGTCCTCTGGGATGGCTGATGCCTATGCTTTCAGGAAGGAAGGAAGAAAAGAAGGAAGGAAGGAAGGAAGAGATTAAAACATTTATAGAAAAACCTGAACAGAGGTAGAATTTAAAAGTTAAATCAGGGCCTTGGAATCCTTGCTCAGTTGTAGGAGAAATCAGAAAATCTTATTTAAAACTGCTTTGTGTAAATGAACACATTAATTAAATTTAATATATCCTGCAAATAGCAATGACAATTTCCAATGCAAAATGAAAACATTTGACTTTTAAAATGAAAAGTTAAAACAAAACAAAATATTAGATGGGCTAACTGGCAATTAGACGTTGTTTCTTTAAAAACCCAAACATTTTTATTTTTTATAGCAGATGCATTTGGTTACATGTCAAAAATAATTGTCCGAAAAATTAAATGACAACAAGGTTAATGTAGATTAAAATCCAATTCACCATCACTGCATCTAGTAAGTAAAATTAGGTAAAAAATTGTTTATAAGACATGATTTGAGAACTGGGGATATGGCCTAGTGGCAAGAGTGCTTGTCTCACAAACATGAGGCCCAGGGTTCAATTCCCCAGCACCACATAAAATGGCTAGAAGTGGTGCTGTGGCTCAAGTGGCAAAATGCTAGCCTTAAGCAAAAAGAAGCCAGGGACAGGTCTCAGTCCCTGAGTCCAAGCTCCAGGACTGGCCAAAAAAAAAAAAAAAAAAAAAAAAAAAAAAGACATTATTTGAGTGCTGGGAATATGGCCTTGTGGCAAGAGTGCTCGCGTCATATATATGACGCCCATGGGTTCGATTCCTCAGCACTATGTGTGTGTATCTATCTATCTATTTATTTATCTATCTATATATACATATATTATATATATATGTATATATAATATATATAATGACCAGAAGTTGCACTGTGGCTCAAGTGGCAGAGTGCTAGCATTGAGCAAAAAGAAGCCAAGGACTAAGGACAGACTCAGGTTCTGAGTTCAAGGCCCAGCACTGGACAAAAAAAGACATTATTTGAAATTGGAATAACTTTGTGAAGTGGCAAGGAATAGGGTGAAAAAAACGTTTGCCAAAACACAGAGATAATTACAAATCTGTATTGGAAAACCCTGAAGAAACTCTAGGTGAGATAATGAGATTAATTCAATACAGTAAAAATGTTAAAATTCCCCAATTTTTTCATAGCATTTTGTACATTTAATCAATATTGAAGTTTTATTTTTGTACATAAAATGATGAACTGACTCTTAAATTCATGTGGTTAATACAAATCCAAAATGGGAATGAAGGATTCCATAATACATGCTAACAGAAATAGGATTATATAATTAAGACATTTGATATAGGCCGATATTGATACACTTATTAAATGAAATACACAGAAAGAGCAAAAAGTGAGAGTCAGACAGATGATAATATAAAAACTTTGAACATTAGTAAGGTTGTAGAGGTCAGTCAGGGAAAAAAAGTTCCCTTCAATTATAGGTCTAGTTAATTGGCTCATAATCTTATATTACACAAAATTAATTCTGGTGTATTAAACTCTTAGCTTGAAAAACCAACTTCAACACTTTTTAAAGTGAAAACAGTAAACTATTTTTCTAGAGAGTTGTCTAATTAACAACATATAGAAACTCTAGTCATATGTGAAAAAGTTGGTATTTAGGGCACTGATTCTGAAAAAAGCACAAGAAAAGGTTGAAAATGCCATGTCACTATTAGGATTAGATTGATAAAATGAAGTATTTTTTATTCTTTTTTTTTATTGTCAAAGTGATATGCAGAGCGGTTACAGTTTCATATGTTAGGCTTTGGATACAATTCTTGTACTGTTTGTTACCACCTCCCTCAAAAAGTGGACTAAAGACTTAAAAAGAGACTTCTCTGATGAGAAAATGAGAATGACCAAGAGACATATGAAAAAGTGCTCTATATCACTGGCAATAAAAGAAATGCAAATCAAAACAACATTGAGATTCCATCTCACCCCAGTAAGAATGTCCTATATCAGGAAATGACAAATAACAGTGACAAATGTTGGAGGGAATGTGGCCAAAAGGGAACCTTAGTTCATTGTTGGTGGGAATGTAAACTGGTTCAGCCACTCTGGAAAACAGTATGGAGATTCCTCAGAAGGCTAAGCCTAGAGCTCCTCTATGAACCAGCAGCCCACTTCTGGGCATCTACTCAAAGGGGCTGGGAATATGGCCTAGTGGCAAGAATGCTTGATTGTATACATGAAGCCCTGGGTTCCATTCCCCAGCACCACATATATAGAAAACGGCCAGAAGTGGCGTTGTGGCTCAAGGGGCAGAGTGCTAGCCTTGAGCAAAAAGAAGGCAGGTATAGTGCTCAGGCCCTGAGTACAAGCCCAGGACTGGCAAAAAAAAAAAAAAAAAAAAAAAAAAAAAAAAAAAAAAAAAAAAAAAAAAAAAAACCAAAACACTAAAGCCACCAGCACAACAATGTTCATCGCAGCACAATTTGTCATAGCTAGAATTTGGAAGCAACTCAGATGCCCCTCAGTAAACAAAGGGATCAGGAAAATGTGGTATATATACACAATGGAATTTTATGCCTCTATCAAAAAGAATGACATTGCCCCATTTGTTAGGAAATGGAAGCACTTGGAAAAAATTATACTAAGTGAAGTGAGCCAGACCCAAAAAACATGGACTCTATGGTCTCCTTCATAGGGAACAATTAGCACAGGTTTAGGCAAGTCACAGCACAGGATCACAAGAGCCCAATAGCTATACCCTTATGAACACAAAAGATGATGCTAAGTGAAATGAGCTCCATATTATGGAAACGACTGTTATATCACTGTTGTATTTACTTTCCACATGCGATGTGAAACCGTACCTTCTATTGTTGATGATCCTCTTGTGTCTCCTTTCTGTGGTTGTGCCTGCACTATCTCTGTATCTTATCTGAGTACATTGTAAACCGTATATACAGGTATTAGAACTAGGAAACTGAAATGGAACACGAGAGACACAGGGTAAAAAAGACAAATGATTACAAAAGCAATAGTTGCAAAACTGTTTGGTGTAAATCTACTGAATGAGGGAAGAGGTAAGTATATTTGATTCTAAATTTAAATGTAACAATTTCAAATCCACAAATAATATATCAACAATCTACTGAAAATAGACCAAGTGTAAATAAGTATTTTACAGAGAAGGAAATATGAATAGTAGGCAGATGTATGAAAAATATTTGTATTCATTAATAATCAGTGAAGTAAATATAAAAATGATAATTAGGTGTTCCTTAGGTTGAAAATAATTATAATGCACCACATATTGTAATGAATACCTCTATAAGTATATTGAGCTGGGAGCCTATGACTCAAGGTTGTAATTCTAGCTAAAGCACTTGAGATCTGTCGATTGCAGTTCAAAGACAGCCCGTGCAGTAAGTTCTTGAGACTATTATTTTCTATTAACCATCAAAAAGCCAAACTGGAATTGTGGCTCAAGTACTAGTATTTTAGGCTTGATTAAGAACTCAATGACACTGCCTAGGCACCAACTTTAAACCCTAGGATGTGAACTCCCTATCCCAAACAAAAAATAAGTGAAATCACACAATCTGCTTTTGGTCAACTCATTTGGTATACCAATTTTGGAAAATATTTCTGAGAATTTAACTATATTGTAAACCTAACTGAATGAGTTATGAGGTTTTTCAAACATAGTAAATGACACAGAACTTTTAGGTTCTTCATTTTGTACAGTTATTTTGTACTCATAATAATGTCCTCCAGCAGCCAAAGCAGAGATTTTTGTCTTTAGTGTGTGAATTATACCCTGACATCATTTTTTAAACATTTTAAATATTTGTCAAGTGCCTAGTATATGGGTAACAACATATTAGGCATTTTCAAAACACTGAGAAGTCAGTGTGTGTGTGTGTGTGTGTGTGTGTGTGTAAATAACTGAATAGGTGTTGGATATATCATATAGCCAGCTAGTCATTAAATTTTTTAACTTAGTTTCATTTAGGACACTGCTGCTAGTTTTGTTTATGCATTCAGAAATACTTTACGTTCTAGGAGCAAAAAAAGGGTGAACAAAAGAAGCAGTGATACTCAGGACACTATATTGGAAATGAACTATACAACTTGTCCATATGGACAGGAGGGAAAAATTGGGAGAAAGCTAGGGAAGATGTGACATTGTTCAAAAAGAAATATATTCTTTATCTGACTTATGTAACTATAACACCTCTGTATATCACATTTATAATTACAGTAAAAGTACATGAAAGAAAAGTGTTCTAGTGTACAGTCTTTACATTAGGCTTTCAATTATAATAAAATCTAGCCATGTGAATTTCAGAAAGTTTATCCAATATTTTTTAGAGAATTGATATCCATTCACATTCCAACAACTAGAACCATTCTTTGCTAATATTTACAATATTTTTATATTCCTCATTTATGTCTATTTTGTTTCCAGGGTTATAAACCTAACATATAAGTAGACTTCAGTTTCTATAACTCCATGTAGCATTTAAAAATATATTATTGAATTTTTTTGTATGTTTCTTGGTAGGTTTGCTATCATCTTGAAAATAAGTAAATATTCTTGAAGAAGCTCAAGAAATACTGTAAGTACTGAGCTGAACATGAGAAAAACTAAGAAAAATACAGAAAAACAAACCCTATGAATTGTGAAAGTATTTCTCTATATCTCCTATCCAGTGTCCAGTCCCTTTTGCCTTTCATAGCTGGAGTCAGAGTAGAAGCTATCACAACTGACTTGTTGAGATATGGTCTTGAAAACTCTTTTTATTTTTTTCTTCTTTATTGACAAACTGATGTACAGAGAGGTCACAGTTTCATATGTTAGGCATTGGATACATTTCTTATACTGCATGTTACCTCCTCCCTCATTCCCCCCTCCCGCCTCTGTCTCTCTCTCACCCCTCCATGAGTTGTTTAGTTTGTTTACTCCAAACAGTTTTGCAAGTATTGCTTTTGTAGTCGTTTGTCTTTTATCCCGTGTCTCTCAATTTTGATATTCCCTTTCACTTTCCTAGTTCGAATACCAGTATATACAGTTTCCAATGTACTCAGATAAGACACAGTGATAGTGCGGGTATAACCACAGGAAGGGGATACAAGAGGATCATCAACAATAGAAGTTATGATTTCACAAGGCATGTTGAAAATAATTACAACAGTGATATAGCACTTCCATAACATGGAGATCATTTCACTTAGCATTATCTTATGCATTCACAGGGGCATAACTATTAGGCTCTTGTGATCCACTGCTGTGACGAGCCTAAAGATGTACTAATTATTCCCTTTGAGAGAAACCATAGAGTCCATGTTTCTTTGGGTCTGGGTCACTTCACTTAGTATAATTTTTTCCAAGTCCTTCAATTTCCTTATGAATAGGGCAATGTCATTCTTTTTTGATAGAGGCATAAAATTCCATAGAGTATATATACCAAATTTTCCTGATCCATTTGTCTGCTGAGGGGCATCTGGGTTGGTTCCAAATTTTAGCTATGACAAATTCTGCTGCGATGAACAATGTTGTGCTGGTGGCATTAGTATGTTCTTGTTTGTGGTCTTTTGGGTAAATGCCCAAAAGTGGGTCATAGGGGAGCTCTATGTTTAGCCTTCTGAGGAATCTCCATACCGCTTAGCTTGCCAGAGTGGCTGAACCAGTTTACATTCCCACAAACAATGAACTAGGGTTCCCTTTTGGCCACATCCCCTCCAACAGTTGTTATTGTTAGTTTTCTTGATATAGGACATTCTTACTGGGGTTAGATGGAATCTCAATGTTGTTTTGATTTGCATTTATTTTATGGCCAGTGATGTAGAGAATTTTTTCATATGTCTCTTCACCATTCTCATTACCTCATTAGAAAAGTCTCTTTTGGCAAAGTTGCAGGATATAAAATAAACCCTCAAAAATCAATGGCCTTTCTATATGCTAATGACCCGAAGACCAAGGCTGAAATCAGGAAAGCTACTCCTTTTGCAATAGCCTCAAAAAAATAAATAAATAAAATACCTAGGAATAACCTTAACCAAAGAAGTGAAAGACCTCTATGACGACAACTTTAAAACATGAAAAACGAAATTAAGGCAGAACTAAGGAAATTGAAAAACCTCCCATGCTCCTGGATTGGGAGGATTAATATAGTCCAAATGGCAATATTGCCAAAGGTTATCTACAAATTCAATGCAATACCCATTAATATACCAACACCATTTTTTTTAATGAAATAGAGGACGCAATCCAGAAATTCACATGGTACAATAAAAGACGCAGAATAGCAAAAACAATCCTAAGCAGAAAGAACATTGCTGGAGGAATTACAATACCAAACTTCAAGCTGTATTATAAAGCTATAGTAATAAAAACAGCTTAGTATTGGCACTGGAACAGGCCTGAAGACCAGTAGAACAGAATTGAAGACGAAGAAATGAACCTACAGAAATATGAGTAGTTAATCTTTGATAAAGGAGCTAAAAAAATAGGATGGAAGAAAGATAACAAATTGTGCTTTAACAAATTGTGCTGGAAAAACTGGTTCAACACTTGCAACAAACTAAAACTAGATCCTTATATATTACCCTGCACCAAAATCAATTCGAAATGGATCAAAGACCTCAAATTTAAAACAGATACCCTGAAAAATCTCAAAGAAGGTGTAGGAGAAACACTTGGGCTCCTTGGCACAGGATGGAACTTTCTTAACAAAGACCCAGAAATGCTACAAATCAAAGAAAGGATGGACGAATGGTACTGCATCAAACTGCAGAGCTCCTGCAGGGCAAAGGACATAGCTTGGAAGATAAACAGAAAGCACACAGATTGGGAAAAGATCTTTACCGGCCATACAATGGATAAAGGCCTCATATCTAAAAGATATGAAGAACTAAAAAAGTTAAATTCCTCCAAAACAAAACCGCAAAGAACCAATAGCCCCCTCAGCAAGTGAGCTAAAGTCGTGACAACTCTTTATTGAATGATTATCCCTTTAACTCTCCTCCTAAATTGTTGTGATTGCAGGCTCTTGTCCTGGGTTGTTGAAACCGCTTCAGAAATGCTGTGGTGCTTGGCAAATAAGAGGTAATGAATAAATAGAAGTTATTTTTTATATCAAAAGATCTTCATCTTGGGTAGTTTAGATAAAAACGCTTGAAGATTTAAAAGTTGCCTAAAATTGTTAGATCACTGCTGTGAATTTTATGATAAATTTAAAATACTACTACAAGTCTCTGTGTAATCAGAAGTATTGTACATACATGTATAATGTTTAAGCCATTTATTACATGTGTCAATGCTCTGCTTTTATTCAGGTCACTAGGCCTTTTATAATAGCATCACCTCCAGCATACATTGCAGCAGTAGATGGCCATGATGTTGAAGTGTCACCAGGTGATATCAGTTCTGTAGCTGTGTAAAAACTGAGAGTACTGTATTCTGCGTGTCATTGTCCTAAACATCTGCATGCAGTGCAGCCTTCCTGGCAGCTGGCCATACACTTCAACTGTATTAATAGCTAAATGTAGATTCATCTTTTTCCTATGTGAATGGAAATGTTTTCTGCTCTCTTTCTCCATTAACTCTTAAATGTCACAAAATCCATCTTGTGCAGGTGCTGCCATGAATCTTCTTTTGAAAGACGATTAAACCAGGAGGAGAGCTCAGTTATTTTATTCAAGTCACCCAGGCAGCAGTGGTGTCGAGATTCAGCCATGTTTTCTGGCCCACTTAGAACATGCCAATGTATTTGCAGTTTGAGAAAAAGTTTAGTTTGAACTTCATTTGGGGATTCATGTGCCCACTGGTAATATTTAAACCACTAGGTATCAATATACTGTTATTTTTTTAAATATTTTATTAGATTTGGTGAACAGTATGCCAAATTTATCACTTGAAAAATTTATAAGAAAAACTGAGGTGCTTGATGTTCTCATTATATCTGTTGTATAATTGAATATAGTATTCTGCATTACATTTTTGCACATCCATGATACATATTTTTCCAGTAAAGGATACCTCCATTTGTTCTGTTAATATCATTTTCTTTTTTCCCAAACTCTCAGGTTTAATAATTTTTTCTTTTTTTTTTAGTTTATATTGTTTTGTTTTGTTTTGTTTTACCTCAGTGTACTACCAATGTGGTATATTAAAATACAAATGATAAAATTTAGTGTTTCTGGTACAGAATACCATTTTAAAAATCACAAATTCACCAATCTACAAAGTTAATGAAATAACTCATTTGAAGAAACATTTTTTCTTATCTAAATTATGAGGACTACTCCATAAATCAGCATGAAAATATGTCAGAAAATAACATCATGAATATGCTAATATGGAATTCATTTATAAAATAATATCAGCAGTACAATATTCTAATAGAAAATTACATCATTTTTCATCTTTCTATGTAAATAATTCATTCTTTGTAATAACCAATAACCTGGAAACCCATGGACTAAGAAATATCTCTGGAATTTGGGGCTTTTCCCAGAAGCCTCTGCCCTATCTGGCCTGCAGTTAACTCTCCTTATTCTCCACTATATCAAGGCCTGAGATAATGCCATTCAGCTGCCTACTTTTTCTAGGTGATGGCTGCTAAGTCTTTAGATAGTCATTATTGCAAACTCGTTATTTGCTTCAGTCTAATGAAGTAATTGACAGGGCGCTGGTTGCCCAAGCCTGAAAGCTGTTAGTGGTGCTGCATGTGGGGCATTGGTAGCATGATCTGCTCTGTGGTAGAGTCCTGTAGAGGACAAGGCACCCCAGCCTCTACTCTGGCAGGTCCCACATAGTCCTCAAGTCGCACATCTCCAAAACCTTTCTACTCCTTTTTAAATTCCATCTTCATGGAGACTGACAAATGTGAGGTGGCATCAGCAGCAGGAGTCTCCGTGTCTGTCAGCATCTTGCCCTGACACTTCGTGCCTTCACCTGCCAGAAGCAACAGTAGCTCCTGCAGCTCCCTCTTCTTCCCCCTCTTCTCCTGGGACAGCCGGTTGACGCAGTCATCTTTCTCCCGATACAGATCATCGAGGACTTCCATCTGTTCTTTACAGGAAACTATGGTCTTTTCGATGCCACCAATGTGCTCTGATAGCTGGATGCAGCGATGGTGGAGGTCCACTTCACTCTTGCAGTTCACCTTGTCAGGCAGGTCATGGGTGAAGCAAATCTGCAGTTTCTTCTTTTTGGACCCCCGCGTGTCCTGCTTCCTGTCTCCCCACATGCTGTGGCTCCAATGCCTGGGAAAGAGGGCCTGGTGCTCCAGCTTTGCCTGTCACTGGCCTGTGAGGCTGGCCAGGTACCTGCAGTGGACGTGCTGTTACTGCAGCTGCTGGCTCAGGTTTGCCTTTTTAGATTCAGCAGCTGATAGTGCTTTGAGGTAAAAATCCCTCGTGATTTGGAGGTTCCCCACATCCTTTGGGACAATCATCTCAGGGGGAAGGTGCCTCCTCATCCTTTTCTTCTTCCTTACTCCTCTTCTTCCCTAGGAAAAGACAGTGAGATCAGCTAGACCTGCAGTTGCTCCTTCTGTTGTCTAGTTGCTGCCAGGCACTTCACAGTATTTTGTGGCTTTTGAGGCACTGTATGGTCCCCCAACTTCACCTGCACGTGCACCTGCTTCAGTTGCTCCAGCAGCTGGGTCTGCCTCCGCAGGTGCTGCTTCTCTGAGGTCAGCTGTTGATTGGCCACCATGTGTTGATCACAGTTGGCTCTGAGTTCCTGCATCTGGGCCAGATGCTGGTCAAGCAGCTCCTGCAGATTCTTGGCTCTTTATCTCAGCCACTTCCTTCCATTCTTGTAACTCCTCCTCCAGGTGGCTCAGCTTCTCCTGAAGATGTTTCTTCCCCTGTTGCTCTGAGGTCCAGATTCCGGTGAGCTCTTCCTCCTCACTGCTCAACCTGTGGAAAGCATCCTGCAGCTGGGCCACCTGATCTGTCGGCTGCCTGTTGTGCACATGTGTGCATCTCATTGTCTCAAGGATCTTGTGCTGATCCTTGGCATGGGGATCCCACTCCTTGGCCTCTTTCTCCAGTCTCTACAGGCGCTCCGGCTGCTCCACATTCTGGAGACTCAGGCTGTGGTTTTCCTGCACCTGGGTATGAAGTTGTTGCTTCAGGATCTTTAACTCCTTCTGCATCTGGTTGGCCTGGGCCTGCAGCTGCTGCTCAGCCTTGTGGGACACACCAGGAAGTTAACCAGCGGGCCCCACCTGTTTCTCAGTAAATAAAAAGGGGGAGATGTGGGACAAGCCTGGAAGTCAACCAGCTGGCCCGGCCTGTTTCTCAGTCCTGGGGCCACGTGTGGATAAGATGGAGCCTGACAGTGAACCCAGAGGCGGTTCTGTGGGCTGTGACACCCCGGCTTGTTGGGGACTGTTTTGGCCTTGGTGGAGGAAGGGTGCCAAGAGCGAGATGCTGCCCTTCCCCCAGCCCTGGGACAGTGTGGGAGGGAGCCCCTCCCACCTTCCGGCCTCAACCGGAAAAGAAGCCCCCTGCCCCTCGGGAGGCGAACACGTGCATGCCACCATGATAGGGTTGTCCAGCCCACAAAGGAAGTCCCATGACATCACTTGAGGGGCAACCCAGTCAGCCAATCAGTCACCCCAAGTCCTTCCCCTTCCACCTTGTCATCATAATAAATTTCTCTGGCCCGCCCTCTGGGGGCTGAGACGCATCCCACCATCATGGCGTTTCCCTGATGCCTTCTTCCTGCTCCTGGTAACATTTGAGGGGACCAGGGGGAGGGGAGGCTTCAGCAACCTTTCCTCAACTTAGCACAAGTCCACGAGGGTACACCTCCATTTCCCGCAGGCGGGGAAATAAGGCCGAGTGCTCTCTCATAGTTTTTGGAGTTCAACCATTTCTCCCCGGGAAATTGGGGAGAAAGAGATTGTCCAGATCCCGACACCAGCTCTTCCACCCTTACACCCCTTCCCTTCCTGCCGATCTTTGACCTGATTGGCTCTTGTGCCTTATATTAGTTACATGTGTTCCCCCTAATAAACAAGATCTTGCGCTGACTTGACTCCCAGACGTGTCTGATTGTCCTCCGGTGAGGGAGGGCTAGGCACAGGCAGTCTGTTGGCCCTTTCCTTTCTTGGCTAATCCAGTCCGGGTGTGCCTTTCCCATCTCTCCCGCAGGTCAGGGGAACGTGGGGAGGGGGTTGGTGGGCTAAAAACCCTGACAAGCCTGAGCTGGTGGTGCAGAGGGCTACAGCTTTGCAAGCTGGTTTCTCAGGTCCTCCAGGTTGGTCTCTAGGCTTAGCACCTGCCTCCGCCCTTGCTCTCTCTCCTCTCTCAATTGTTCCATCTGCTCTGAGAGCTGCTGGACCTTCTCCTCCACTGTGAACCTCTCCACTCTCAGGTCCTCTGCAAAGTTGTCTCTCTCTAACTTTAATGTATTCACCAGCCTTTTCAGGTTGTCTAGCTGCCTTTTCAGCACTGCACACTCCTCCAGTGTATGCTGAAGAATGTAAATTCTGTTCTTCATGTTGATCTTCTGTATTGAGAGCACTTCCAGCTTCTCCTGCAACTTGGTGTTCACTTCCTTCATGTCATGATAGCTTCTGGTCTTTACCTGAAGCTGACACTGCACATTATTCGGGTCTTTGATGAGATCTAGGTTCTTCTTTTCAGTCTCATTCTGCATGGTGGTAACTGCACACAGTGCCATCTCTAGGATGACATGCTGCTGTGAAGCCTGCAGGTGGCTGGTAATACCTTCATGCTCCATTTCTTTTTCATTGGCTACCTGCTGCATGTGGGCCAGGGCAAATTGTAAATCACATTCTTGGGAAACTTACATCTGTATTGATAGCTTGTGGATTTCCAGCTCCGTTTTCAGTGCTTCTTGCACATGTGCTATCTGCTCATTCTCTTTCTCCTGTTGATCCTACAGGTATTTGTTTTCCTGCTTCAGTTGTTCAATCTCACTGCAGAACTGTTGATTTCTTATTTTGTTAGAGTCTAGGGCAAGCACCAGGTGTGGGTAGCACCTCTCCAGATCCTTGATGCTATTTGGACTTTTGGTACTTTGACCCTGGCAGCTCTGACTTTGCCCAAAGGCAGTGGAGGCTCAGGTTCAACGTCATCTTTGGCTGTACTGTCAGTTGAATTACAGTCCTCAGTGGTGTTTGCCTTGGGGTTACCTCCTTTTTTAGTTTTCTTCTTTTTCTCAATTTCTGTAGATACATCAGGGCAATTCTTCTGCTGGTTTTTTTGTAGTAGTTTCTTTACTGCAGCTATTTCTCTTTGCCGTTTGTTCAATGCTTGGATGAAGATGGGCAGGCCACATTCCCAGGCTCTCTGAAATAACTTCCACACTCACAATCACTAACAACTGTATCTATTTCCTACTATATTTACAAAATTGCCTTGATTTTCTTGCTCACCACTCTATCACCTCTCCCGTTCTGAACTGCTAGTAGTGTTGTAAGCCAATAGAGGGAATACCAGTGCTACTAGGCAGCATGGGATGTGGGTGTGGCCCCAATTCTTGTATCCCATTGGTCAGAGAGAAACATTAAATAATGGAGGTGTGGCCAGAATATTGTGATCCAGGCAGAATGGGTGGAGTCATGATGACAGCTGGTCCTGCAGCACCATCCAAATCTCAGTCCAGTTTGGTTGGGAGCAAGAGGGAGACCTGCTTTAGCTGAATAGGTACTCTGTTTTCAATGTTTCTTTCCTAGTTTCATTCACACAACTGAGTTTCCCCCAGGCTTTCAATTGTCCTCCAGGAAGTGGCATCAGGAAAGACAGCTATCTGCCCATGTTCAATGCCTTCCTGTTGTCACTCCATGCAGAAGTAGCTCTGTTGTTCTAACCATATTTGCTGACACTTGTTTTCTGATCAGGAGTCACTGAGGTTCTTAAAGTTCTTGATATAACCTGTTTTTCCAGTCTTAGAGAGACTGAAAGGTTCTGGGACATCAGAGGTACAGGGTGCCTCATAAGCATTGACCATGCTGCTCACCTAGGCCATGAGTAGCACAGCACATGTTTTACACATGTTGGCTGGTGATCTCAGAGGAATTAAAAAGACAATCATGGGGAAAATGAGATTGAGAAGTCCAGACTGCTGTTGCCCAGGAGTATGTGAAAACCACACCAGCACAAAAAGAGTAACTTGCATGTGACTGAAAACAAATTTGTTAGCCAAGAGTTAACTACCCAGACACATCCAAATGATGTTGTATCAAGAATTCAGTTTCTGCAGCAGCCATCTTCCACTCCAGAGCTCTTGGACATCTATTTCTGCAAGGGAATGATTGGTTGTCCTCCAGAGATTGGCTGAAGTGATTGGTGAGTTCATTGTGCATGACCGGATTTTCCTTCCAATGAAAATCCATGCTGATTGTGGTGGAACACACCTGAAGTTCTCAGTTCAAGTCACTTTGGATTTTAAGGCATTGTCTCTAGAAGGCTACTGTAAAATAGATGTTGCAGGGACTCTGAATGGTAGTGGCTCCTCAGTACCTCAACTAAGATGGCAGCTTGACCTTGGCCCCCTTTGAGCCACTTGACCAGGGCACTCTTCTGCCCACTTGTGGCTAGGCCTTGATGTTCTAGAGTGGCCCTCAGGTTAGTCACCTGCAGCCTCTGAAGAGGCTTTCTGCCCAGAGTTACATCCTCCAGGGCTGCTAGGTTGCATGAGGTGCATTTATCATTTTTGAAAGGCATGTCATCTCCAAAATGAAGTCTACAGGCATCACAAAAATTTATTTCTCAGTTTTAAACAGTGCAGAAAGACAATGCACTTAAGACAAGTTCTTTATAGCTTTTTTACTATAATGAATTCCCACTTCTTGTTACTAATTTGGTTTCATACTAACCTTTGTATGAGAATGGACTAATGAAATTATAAGGCTTCTGCCAGTGTGAAGGTTCTATAACATTGAAAGTTGTTAGGGTTGTCCCAGCATTCTGAAAAGAAGAAATCCTACTCAAGGCCCAGGGGGTATGGGATCTGAGACACATGTAGCACATTACAGTTTACAAAAAGTTTTAAAAATGTTTTTGACAGTGAGTTTTAGGGCTTGTCCATCTTTAAAGGACCATCTCAGGCCATAATAACCTTGTGGGGAATGAAGAGGGCAAGAGATTTTGATGACCATCTCCTTGTTTTTGGAGGTAGGAATAAGCAAGCAGCACCTAAGGAAAAACAAGGAAGATATAAAGAAGGAATTGAACTTGAAAAGGTGAGCATTTTTAAACGAAAAAAATTGTTTATAATAGCTCACCTTATAGTATGACAGTCTAAGCGCCTCACTCCCGCTGGCAGCGTTTTCATTCTCCAATTAAAATCAATTGCTTTGGGGCCTATTCCCTTCCCTGTAAATGTTCTCTTAAGTCTCTGCTGCTACATTCAAAATGCTGAATATATAAATAAAGAAAAAGTGCCCCAATTTGCATAATACACCAAATGAATCTCATTTCTGGAATGAATTGAATTGGAATAAACTAATTTTGTTAAGAAAACTTGTAATATTTCTCATAAAATTTTATGTACGTGAGAGGAACCTGACTTGGCGATAAGGATGGGCCTGGGCCTTATTGGGGAAGAAGGTGAGAAAGAAAGGAAAAATAATAAGAAGGAAAACAACTTTTGTTCCAATAAATAAAATATAAAGGCCTTAGATATGTTAATTCCATTACTTCCCTGTTATATTTTTCAGTTTCTCAACCATTTCTCCCCACAAAACTCTGTCACTTGGTTTTCTATTTCTTCCTATGACAATCATAACCTGCTTTTAAGTATACCACTACCTGATAGTCTTGAATGAAAACAGAGAGTATATTAAGCAGATTTAGTAGGATTTTATATGCATGATAATGACCTTTCAGTATAAATTTTTGGCACAAAAGGAATAATTTAAAGTTTCCATATGACATAGAAGGCTCCTTGTTCTAAGATGTCACTTACAGTAAGTAGTGACATTTGACTAAAGGCATAAAAATGTTGTATTTTGCCACTGACAGATCTATCCTGTTCACTCTTGTCATGGGATAAGGGACATTTTCATGCATATATATGACAGCACAAGATGTTCTTACAATTGAATTTTCTTTCCTTCAGTTTTGAAATATTCAAGATGTTCATTATGTGCCAGAGCTGAATGATATAAGATTAGTGGGAACCTTTTTGACTGCTTATATTATTAATATTAATCATGTATGCTCCACTCATTTTTCTGCTTTGCAAACTAAAATGTCAATAGAAAAAGTAAACCACACATATTTTTGTTTTTCCTGTATGTAAGGACAAAATGAAAAGGAAAAAAAAAAAACTTCAGAGGGAAAACAAGAAAAAATGTTCTTTTTCTCTGTTTTTCAAAAAAGAGGCAATGGGAAAAAAATCTCCCAAATTCTCCTATTAAAGATAACAACTTGACTGGTATAAAACTTACCATTTAAAAGTGAGTAATGATGCCCAATGTAAAACCAACCCAAAGTGAAACATCCAAGACTTCTTTACTCCCTCAAACAGGTACCTCCTACCATTAATGACTGCTTTCTAGAAAGTGAATAAAAATTCTAGAAATTTGATAGCAATATTCAAATTTTATGTATAATACAACTGTTTTGATGGTATATAATTTAATAGTGAGTATTTCTCTAGTATTAAATCAAAATTTGAATTTAGTAATTTTCAGGAAAGTGGGTGGAACTGGAGATTATGTTAAGTAAAATAAAGAATGTTCAAAAAGGCCAAGTATTATATATTTTCATTCATATGCATAATCTAGACATAAAATAATCATAATAAGAGGTTGGAGAAATCAGGAGAGGGAGGTGGAAGGGAGAATGTACTGGGGGGTACAGGATCAAAGAAAGGTCAGTTATATAATAAGATAGCTCAATGAGACTCAATAAATACTGCTGGACAAAAAGGAAAGGGTTTGGGGTATTAAGAGATGTGAAATGTTTCAAAGTATTTATATGCTTGCAGAAATATTAGAGTTATATCCTCATATACAAATACATATGACTAAAAGAAATTATGAACCTTTGTATTTCAATGTGCACACATATATTTACATTCCAGCATTTGCTAGAGTATATAATCTAATCTTGAGTCACATGCTAATAAAAATAAGTACATTATATATAACACTAAGCAATACTGGGCACCTCTGTGGTATGTGCTATCTTGATGTCATTTTCCTGGCATCTTTTCTATGAATTGTACATGCTATGCCACAGAGCACTATTTGTTGTTTACCTCATTATACCTTCTAGAATATTTCTCATTCTTCAAGGATTTGCCCCATTATACCATTAACAAC
The DNA here is from genome assembly GCF_023159225.1 of Perognathus longimembris pacificus. NCBI lineage: Eukaryota > Metazoa > Chordata > Mammalia > Rodentia > Heteromyidae > Perognathus > Perognathus longimembris. Next base: position 1,917,404 of record NC_063180.1, on the reverse strand, counting down.
TTATATTTCATCTTCTCCAAGATGTCACCTGTACATTTCTGAAAGATATTAACAGGTATTTTCACACACACACACACACACACACACACATATAATCAAATTGAATTACAGAGAGGTTATAGTTTCATACATTAGGCATTGAATACATTTCTTGTACTGTTTGTTACCTCGTCCCTCATTCCCCCCTCCCCCTCCCCCCTTCCCTCCCCCCCCCATGAGTTGTTCAGTTGTTCAGTTCATTTTCACCAAACAGTTTGTAAGTATTGCTTTTGTAGTTGTTTGTCTTTTTTTACCCTGTGTCTCTGGATTTTGGTATTCCCTTCCAATTTCCTAGTTCTAATACCAGTATACCCGGTTTCCAATATACTCAGATAAGATACAGAGATAGTGTAGGTACAACACAGGAAGGTGATGCAGGAATATCATCAATAATAGAGGCTACAGTTACATATGGCACGTTGAAAGTAGTTACAACAGTGATATAACAATTGTTTCCATAACATGGAGTTCATTTTACTTAGCATTATCTTATGTGTTCATAAGGATATAGCTATTGGGCTCCTGTGATCTCTGCTGTGACTAGCCTAAACCTGTACTAATTATTCCCTATAAGGGAGACAATATAGTCCATGTTTCTTTGGGTCTGGCTCACTTCACTTAGTATAACTTTTTCCAAGTCCTTCCATTTCCTTACAAATGGGGCAATGTCATTCTTTTTGATAGAGGCATAAAATTCCATTGTGTATATGTACCACATTTTCCTGATCCACTCATCTACTGAGGGGCCTCTGGGTTGGTTCCAGATTCTAGCTATGACAAATTGTGCTGTGATGAACATTGTTGTGCTGGTGGGTTTAGTGTGATTATTTTTGTGGTCTTTTGGATAGATACCCAAAAGTGGGGCTGCTGGGCAATAGGGGAGCTCCATGTTTGCCTTTCTGAGGAATCTCCATACCGCTTGTCAGAGTGGGTGAACCAGTTTACATTCCCACCAACAATGAAGTAGGGTTCCCTATTGGCCACATCCCCTCCAACAGTTGTTATTGTTAGTTTTCTTGATATAGGACATTTTAAGAGGTATTTTCATCATACTTAAGTAACAATAGTCTATCATTGTTTTAGGATAGAAGCCATACCTTTGTCTAGAACAAAATATTCATTTCTTTAACCTGAATAGAATTTCATAGTCTCTTACTGTGTCTGTGGGCATACAGTTAAGATTTTTGAAACACATGAAAATTAAATTACTTGCTCAAATATAACTAGAGACAAAGGTAACACAGTCAGTCAAATCTATGTGTTGCTTGTGCTGTATGTGAGCTTTTCCAACTGTGTTGGAAAACATACTGTCTTAGGAAGAACACAGAGACATTGGCATTCATTCCCATTCCCATTTTGACACACCATATACCATAAACATGAGTTGCTGTTTCCAATGCAGATTTCTAAAAAGAGCCATGACAGAAATAGGAAATTAAATGATGCATGCGATTATCTGGGCACAGAAAATGTTCCATCATGTTAGACATTTGGTTGTATTTATCTGGCATGTTATTTAACAGGGACACAACCTTTTGGTTCATGTGTGAGAGCCTTCTAGTCTTGGTGTGCACATCAGCCTTGACATTTCCCACCATCTAATGCTGATAGTGACCATCTCTTGATCATAGCTCCCAGAAATTTTTCTGCATTTCATTTCTGAGTAAATTTCCTGAGAGTTTTGGAAGAACATTACGGAATTAGGGTAGTGTAACCTGAAAGTTAAGAGTCCCTTGATTCTATATCCCATTTACATATTCATATTTAGTCCTGAGCAATATTAATGTAAGCATTATCTGGGGCTGTCAAACATATGGAGGAAGGCAGGCTATAATACACAAAATATGTACCACACACCACATCATGTACCAAAAATATTGAAAAGGTACCATGAAACATATCCCTTTACTAGGTTGTTACTTAGATTGTGTTAATACATAAAAAGTGATCAAATTTATGATTGACAAATTAGAAGAATTGAATAAAATTTTAACTTTCTCTATAGCAGCCAAAATTGAAATATTTCTCTTTTGTCAAATCTTTCTCTAACTTTTTTTATTTTGTATTTTGGCATTTTTGCTTTTGGGATTCTCATCCAATTTGTGTAATCATTAATGCTTCATTTACTATAAACTCCCAAGATATTGGTATGCTTGCATTCAGGACCCCTGAAAAGACCACCAGAGACCAAGATCGATGTAAACAGCAAAGAGGCATTTATTGCGAGCTAGCTCGGACCTCGGCTGATGATAATCAGAAGTCCCGAGTCACAATCTAGCAGTCTTTTTAGATCATGAAACAAACAACTCTTAAGCAATCTGGGGAAACTTCCACACAATCAGGCATATGGTTGATTAAAAATAACATCACACTAGGGGCTGGGGATATAGCCTAGCGGCAAGAGTGCCTGCCTCGGATACACGAGGCCCTAGGTTCGATTCCCCAGCACCACATATACAGAAAACGGCCAGAAGCGGCGCTGTGGCTCAAGTGGCAGAGTGCTAGCCTTGAGTGGGAAGAAGCCAGGGACAGTGCTCAGGCCCTGAGTCCAAGGCCCAGGACTGGCCAAACAAACAAACAAACAAAAATACATCACACTAAGCAAGCAGAGGGAAATAGGCTAATCTTATCTATAGTTAAATTTGCTAGCAGAGGGTCATAGTTAACTCTGTTAGCAGAGGGCTACAGTAAACTTTGTTAGCAGAGGGCTAAACCGCATTCCTAAAGTTAAACATCAATCTCTGTTTATACCTAACACATACATCCTCCATTTGAGGCATTCAGCAGTTTTTCTCAAAAAATATTTTGTGCACGCTTACTGTGTAACCTCATGATTTAGGGGAGAACAAGCTTAGATTTTTAAGATGGAGTCACTTAGGCCCTTTTTATTCCCCCATATCTTTTATGAGCCTTGGAAACCAATCATGGTTTCCTTTGGGTTGGTTTATAAGATGTTACCTCACCATAGCATAAAGGTTGGTATTGGGCCCGCAACGCCATTAATTGAACAGAATTAACTCTATCTTTTACAAAGGCAATGAGTTTGCTAATTACACAGGGTACAATAGTAAGCACAAGCAAAAGTATTATTAGGGCCCCCATAAGGGTAGAAATTAAGGTAGCCATCCAAGGGAAGTTGCGCACCCTTTTCCTTAGGCTACACATAATGCATAAATCCAGGCTTCACCTACTTTGCAAAACCATCTCAGCAAGGGAATCAAGCAGTGAAAGATATTTACATGAGATCTTTCTGGTTTACATTTAGATGACATCACACAAGTCCCTTACCCTTGCAGATGCACTTACAGATAAACATAGTTTCACACCGAAGCCCCAATTCTGACCCTATTTATATTATAGCCAATTTGAATGCATACCAACTTTACTCATAAGCTCTAATTTTAAGACATATTGATACTATTTGCTACATACTCAAACTTTCTAGGGAATGTCTTCCTTTTTCTAACCTAAAGGGAATCATTTGTCTTCCCCAATTTTCTTTCTGAAGTCTTTCTTTATCCCCCTTCATGCCCTCTTCTACTTTCTCAGACCATCAGCGACTTACTGGAACATCAATCCTTACTTTTCAAATACCTTTGTTATCCAGAGGAAACCATCTTGTTTCCTCTCTCCCTTTTTCCAAGGCTTTCTATACTAACTTTCCTCTTTACATTTCCTGGGGCTTCTTTGCTGCTAGAGTTTTAAACTGTCTACATTTTCTTTTTCGTCTGGTTTGTGGAATCCAGTTTATCTCAACTACACCAAGGTAATTTACTGTTGGGGAAAACAAAGATGGGGCAAGGGTCAGCCAGATGGGACTGCTGCTCCTAAGAAACCAGACCAGAGCCAACTATCATGAGTTACTATTTTAGAGTGGATTTCTCCAGTTTCCAGTGCCTCTAAGTGCCTAATGTTGGCCAGTGGCATCTGGAAGATCCACCTCCAGGAGGGCTCCATGAAGATGCCCCAGCAGTTTAAATCTCTGTCCAGTTACCTTGGTAACTGGCACACCTGATGGCATTTACCTCCCTTTCTTCTCTGAGGTCACACCCTAATCCATCAGGACACACTCCAATACACTTAGACACACCTCTCACTCCAAGCATTGCCTGGAAGTGACTCTCCAGGCTGTCATACATGCTTTGGGTTTAGGAGCAGGCCATCAATTCCATGGAATTGCCTACTTTAAAATCTCTTACAATATCCAATTTTCTTAATAGAGCTAGTTAACTCCAGTCAACTCAAGAATGACCCTCCAAAATTTTAGTTTCAGCAGATCCAAAGCATTTTCCAGAAGAAATCAGCTGCGTGTAATAGAGTCCCATCTGTTTTTATCATTTAGTGATCTCAAAAAGTTTCATGGAATGTATGGATGCAGATGTAAGTTTTATTACATTAAACAACCCATGCTCATGGATTGTAAATTTCAGTTGCAGGTCCTATTTTTAAGGAAATACAAAAATCTAGTTCCACCAAAGCAACTTTTCTCTGATGTGAAAATGAATGCAGAAGATATGATTAACCATACACCCTTCATTAAGATGTTCAAACTCATCAGTGTAAAGTCATGGCTTAAAAACAAAATAAAACAAAACTAAAAACATTGTCAGCAAAAAAATTGCTGAAGCAAATTTGTTACAAAATCCTCAGTTACCTCCATACCCTTAGCAGTGTGTTTTATTTCTTGAAAACTTTTCTACCCTTCATTTGTTACCAGAAACATACTACATTGTGGAAGAATGACAGAGATCCTCAATCCCCTAATTACACAGGTGATTGACATTTTTCATGCTACTTAAATAGATAGGTCCATGTGTATGTATGTATGTATGTATGTAGTATGTATGTACATACATATGTATGTATGTATGTATGTATGTATATACATATCCTGCAGATAGATAGATGACAGATAGATCAACAGATAAATATATACCTGTAGGCAGAAAGGTGATATACATGTGTTTTGTTGTTGTTGTTGTTGGTGGTGGTGGTGCTGCTGCTGCTGCTGCTGGTGTATGTGTGTTTGTGTGTGTGTATGTGTGTGTGTGTGTGTGTGTGTGTTTGCTGGGCCTCATGCTTAAACAGGGCCTCAACACTTTTGCTCAGGTTTGTGCTCACGCTAGTGCTCTACCACTTGAGCCATGGCTCCAGATCCACTTTTGGCTTCCTGGTGGTATATTGGAGATGAATCTCATGAATTTTCCTTCCAGGGATGGCTTAAAATATAATGCCTTATCTCTCAGTGGGCCACTGGGGCTCAACTAATAACTAATTCTCTTTCCATCCCATTCCAATACATAAATCCTTTTCACTCAGAGAAACAGTTATTCTGATTTCCAGATTCTTAAAGTATTTTTCTGTAGAGAGCAAGAATATCGTCGGGCTGGGGACATGGCCTAGTGCCAAGAGCGCTTGCCTCGTATACTTGAAGCCCTGGGTTCAATTCCCCAGCACCACATATACAGAAAATGGCCAGAAGTGGCGCTGTAACTCAAGTGGCAGAGTGCTAGCCTTGAGCAAAGAGAAGCCAGGGACAGTGCTCAGGCCCTGAGTCCAAGGCAATAAACTGGCAAAAAGACTGGCAAAAAGACTGGCAAAAAAAAAAAGAAAGAAAGAATATCAGTAAGAAAGAAGATGAACAGCAACAAGCAGAATAAAGCTGCCTTCAATGAAAGACTTCATTCACATCAGCAGAAACGTTGCCATAAATAGAATATATTTTGAATATAAATAAGTAGGAGAAATATGTTGAATATTTATCTGAAAATAGTACACTCCAGCTATGCGTTGTTGTTTTTTTCCTATCAGTAGCAGCTTTTGCCTTTCTATGAGAAAAGATCCATTTAAATAGCAGTGTGGAACAAAAGTGTACAACAAATAGTACTTCTGCTGACAACTTTAATCTTGGAGCCATGTCTAAAAAGAGAGAGGAAAAAGTACTCAAGACAGGGGCTGGGAATATGGCCTAGTGGTAAAGTGCTTGCCTTGAATAGTGCTTGCCCTCGGTTGGATTCCACAGCACCACATATATAGAAAAAGCTGGAAGTGGCGCTTGGAACAAGTGGTAGAGTGCTAGCCTTGAGCAAAAAGAAGCCAGGGACAGAGCTCAGGCGCTGAATTCAAGCCACAGGACTGGCAAAAAGCAAAACAAACAAAACAAACAAACAAACAACAAAAACTACTAAAGACACAATCTAAATGTTGGAAAAAATTTAATATGCAGCAATAAATTTTGTGGGTCTCTGTAGAAATTGGAGCAAGTAATATGTTATTAAATAGATTAGAACAATTATTGGAATCATAATGTGCTGCATTAGAGCACATTTTAGGCAAATAAATTCCTAATCTTCCTAATATTTCAGGGTTTGAGATTAATGAGACAATAGAAATCTTGAGAGACTTTAAGTTGAAATAATTCTAGTAGGCAGATTACAATGAACATTGTATCTACTTGTCTTCAACCTTCAGAATCATTATTGTTGTTTTCTATATTTTATGTTTTCCTGGGTACTTTATATTTGGAAGAAGGATCCTTAAAATTGATCATGCACATTCACCGAATCTAAAACTCCAAACATGTTTGGGTAAAGGCAGTTTGCATGCAGTTTACAAATATGAATTAGTATTATGTGTGGTGTGGTATGTGAGTGTGTGTGTGTGTGAGACTACATGTGTTTGATTCAACCACCATTATAAATGCTAAGATATACAATTTTGTTGACAAGTTCAATCATTTCTGTTCTTTTGGAATTGAGTCTGTTTTCTTATTTTTAAATAATTATTTTTGATTATAGGAATGAAACTGATTTGTATGCAAATATTGTGTCTCAAATCTTACTAGATTCCTTTACTAAGTTCTTTTCGTATGTGTTTTTTGGTGTTGAAAAGGATTTCTCTCCATACCTACAGATAAGCATACTTTTATTTTCCAATTTGGATGTGCTTTTTCCCCTTTCCTGGTTGTTGTAGCTAAGACTCTCAGGACTATGTCATAAACAAAATGCCACTGTGAACTTCCTAGTCTTTTCTTGGCCTTAGAGAAAAAAAATTGGTGTTCACTCTAGAGTCTGATATTAAATTATAAGCTTTTCATACATGACCTTTGTTTTGGGGAGTGGGTTTATTTCCTCCAGTTCTTATGCATTACATATATTTATCATGACAGAATGTTCAAATGTGTCAGTAACTTAACTTGGAATTCATCATTCTATTAATATCGTCAGAATCCTCAGACCAAGTTTTAACAATTATCAAGCAAAAAATGAACTTTATTCGTTGTTAGAAGTTCTAGGAATTGAATTTAGGGCCTCACATTTGCAAGGCTGGTGTTCCACAATTTAGCCACACCTCCAATCTCTTTATCTGTTCGTTATTTTCTTTCCCTTTTTCAAGTTGTTTAATGTCTATTTATTTAATATCTTAATTTTCTTCACATATTTTTTGTTATTACGAAGATGATGTACAGGTTATTGTAGTTATATATGTCAGAAGTAGAGTACATTTCTTTTTGAGAAATTTCACCCCTTCCCTTGCTCTCTCCCTCTGTCCCCACCCACAGTTGTAGAGTTCATTTTCAAGTGTCTGGTGAGCTTCACTGCTGCATTTTTTCACCTTTTGTCCTTCCCTTTCTGTTCATCACTTACCTTCCTATAGACAGATAAATGAACAAACAAGAGAAAAGGAAAGACAACAAAAAGATCAACAAAGAAAAAACTCTTATTTACATTTTGTGGAGTTCATTTTGATAAACATTCTTTTATATGATCAGATGCATGTAGACATTGTACCTTTGTGTTCCTCTCTTAAAGTATATACTCTTTTCGTCTCACCATGTATAAATATTAAGAGACCTGTATAATTCATCATGTCCCATTGTATTTTTCTTTTTACTATCCAGTGTGTTTACTTGTAGATCTGTAGGCGTATTCTAGCTACCATAAATGAGAAAAAACATGCAACTTATATCTGTTCATTTTTTTCAAAGTAAGATCTTATTTTATTGTAGGACTTGTGCTTTACTATACCACTGGGGATGATAATAGTGTAACACTGCACCCAGCCACTGGGATTCATACTCAGTAGGGATAACAGAAACAAGCCATGGGTAATGGACACAAGCCACTGCAACCAGCCATTGAATGAGATAGAGATTTCTGAACGTATCTCTGTTACCCAAGAGGCTAACATTTTACAGGTGTGATCCATTTTACCTTGTAAGAAAATGACCTTTAAAGTACCTTGTCTTTCTTATACTCATAAGTTTATTTAGGATGATCATTTTATTATTGCAATTACATTGTAAGTGTCATAAAGTTGGTAATTATCTCTTATTTCTCTATATTAAACAATTCACAACACTGGACAAAGAAACTGCCTAGTAATTATTTGATAAACTAGCTAATGTTTCATATATTTCACTCTAATACAGTAAGCAATTACACTGGTATTATACAGAAATATTGATACAACTAGCAGCGGTAGTGCTATACCATCATGGCTTTTCCTGGGGGGTTGGTGGAGGTGGGATGAAAATTCTTGTGCTCTGGTGGTAAGACGCAAACTTTCAGTAATGAGAGTAATACTATGAAAGAGAAATTTCTGGTACCTAAATGCAATGGAATACTCTTCATCTTTCATCTGTCTGGCAGTAACTTGCACAGTTCTTCACACTGAAACATAATTTCACTTTAATAAAGTCTTAGATAAATAGAATTCCAGGTCAATAAATGTGTCCAGCTTCCATTAGCACTTCAGAATATGTCAGCCTAGATCTAGTAGATGTTTGCCATCCTTCTTTCTTTTTATTCTCTCTCTCTCTAACTTTCCAGAGTGATTTCTTAAATGGTAGCCAGAATATTTTGTATCCATGTTCCAGGAAAATGATAGCTAGAAATTTCTCATTTATATATAACCATGAAACTGAATAGAAGTCCATAAATCTAAGCCCATTAACATTTGTATATTTGAAATGATTAACTACTATTATATTTCTTGTAAATTGTATTTTTTATTTTCCACTTCATTTACTCTACTAGTAATAAATTAAATTTGATGCAGAATATAGTAGAAACTGTAACCCAAATTTATTTTATTCCTAGGTGACCATTGTAAAATTCAGTGTTGACGATGATTAACAATTATGAAATTAACGTACTGAAAATATGGTTTATTGACATAATTAACATACTTAACATATATTTACTTAATCATACATCTCTAGCATTACTATCTACTAAATGATCTTATCCATATTTATGAAATATTGTTCTATATGTCTGGCCTGTTTATGTTGGGAACTAGTGTATTGTTAAATTTGGGAAAATGTAACTTCTCTTTTGTGTTCAGAAAATGGAATGAGAAAGCCAAACAAATTTCCTGTTTGGACTGATATTATTTTATGTAGGATTGTTTTTCAAGGATATGTGTGACTCTGAGTGTGGAGATACAGGAAAAGAATCAGGGAAGATAATCGATTTTCATAGCATAAATAAGCAAGCAGATCAGAGAAGATGTTTCTAACCAAATAACCATTTATAGTTTAAGAAAATATAAAAGTTAAATGTAAGATTCATTGGATGACAAAGGCTTTCTTTTAGATAATGATTAAGTTGATAATGATAGTTTTAAAAGTATGCAATATGTTTATCATGGAAAAGTAAAAACAAGCCTAGCTGGCTTTTTTACATTTATTCATCTGTTTCTTTCTTTCTTTATTTTATTTTTATCTTCAAATAGATGTTAAAAAGATTTCCCGTTCAACTAAGTAAAATATGATTATAATAAGTTTTGATCAATGCAACCCTTTCATAATTCTCCCCTATCCCTCCCAACCAAATAACTCTGGGGCTTGAGATGATGAAATTGTTTTCATTTTCCATCTGATTGTCAGGAGATCCTTCAGTATATTTCTCATTTGCTGTGGATAATTACTTTGCCATTTATGATTTCTGATGGGATTATAAAATTTTAAATGTGCTACTGAAAAAAAGGGCAAATGAATACTTAGAAAAGGATTTTTATGTGTTTCTCCACCTGACTATACCCAGTAGGCACTAAATTGAGTAAGCAGTTATCTCTTTTTTTGATCCTTGTACCCCAACATTAGGGCACATTGCTATATTCACAATTCTTATCAATGGCCACAGCAGCTCTAACAGTTAAAATTCCTTCAGAATGTATTCTCACTTCCACCAGATCCCCAGATTCCCATCCTGGGAAGCGGTTTCTTCCTAGGCCTGCCTGGTTACTTGCCATCAGAGGCAGGCCTAGGGAACGTTTCTGCATACCAGAGCTGTCTCTTCTTCCAGCTTTCTTTATTTCTTGTCTCAGTGGAAGCTTCTTTGTGAAGGTCCAGTTTCTGGCAATCTGCCTTTGTAACAGTTTTCACAGATTTTGTTTGCAAAATTTTGAGGAAAAAATTGAATCTCTAAGCAATTTAAAATAATTTACAATATCATAGCATGTCAAGAATAACTCTCCAAAGTACAACTTCCCAATTGAAATATACTCCTCCCCTTGATTAAATCTAACTTCTAACTGTCCCCAATGTACTATGAAACTGTACTATGAAATTCCTTTTATATAACTCACAACAAATACCTTTTTTATTCAAGGTCGCTTGTAAAGTCTCACCTATACAACCTCCATGACAAAGTGGCAAGGTGCAGAAGGGAGGTTATTCTGGGTTTGTTCTAATAACCAACAGAACATTGCAGACTGGCTCTTCCTTAACATGTTGCCCTACCCAGCTAAGCCCAGGGGAGGCACAAGGAGACATTGCATATCAACTTCAATGGACAGATTTCTAATAATTAAAATTGCTAATACCATTCTCTTGGCTTTCAAGAGCAAGAGTTTTCCAGAGGGAACTCACATATTGATACTTAGGTTTTCATTCTTTTTCAGATGCTAGTGGACTTGAAGACAGCAACTTGGCCTTGGAACATTTCAACTACATACTAGCATGGCTCACGCTTCCAGGAAACTAGCTGGGATTGAAGCTAATCATGTAATTCTTTCTACTTTGAGCCTTGGGGAATTGACAGTAGGAGTTGGTATTCTGAAAACAAGTGATCGTTACAAATTTCCTCTGCATATAAATACATATCTTCTTTTTTAGGCATGGCTATTGACCTTCATAGCTTGGATCTTTTCCAAATTGAGTAATGGCAGTTGGCCAAATCCTATGCACTTGTCATTGAGAATTTATCCTTCCTTCTCCTCTTAAAAACTATTCATGAGTCTACTCATACAGCTGAAATGATAGCGTGGTTCTTACATGCATGCAAAGCATGCATGAGTTCCTATGATCAATTATCCATACCAGAAAACAAAACAATGTTAAAAAATTTGATCCATCGTAGCAAGACTGTTACAAGGCACCCTGTCAGTAGTTGGTGAGAAAGTCATTAATAATAATGAGTCACTTATTAAAAGTTCAATTAGATATTATTAACATTTTTTATTGACAGCTGCTTATACCAATGTCAAAGATTTTAGAGAACAAAATAAAAGCATTTAAGACAGGTGCCTATATTTCAGGCCTGTTATCCCAGCTCTTCAGGAGATTGAGATCTGAGAATTATGGTTTAAAGTCAATCTAGGCTTGAGACTCATCTCCAATTGACTATCAAAAGGCTGAAATTTGAGCTGTGCCTCAAGAGGTAGAATAACAGGCTTGAGTGCAAAAAGCCAAGGGACAGAGGTCTGAGTTTAAGTCCCAGTACCTGACCAAATAAAAATTAATAAAAAAGAGAGATCCTCAATAGAAATTGAAAAAAAAAAGATGCTTTATGACTTGTTCTCAGTGGCAGAATGCAAAATACCAGCTAATAAATGCATAGCTGAAATGCAAAACCTATCTTCTTCATAAGCACTACACAGGTGGCATTTTATTTGCCAAATACGATTGGCTCATTTCTGTTTGTCACATACTCATAAAGCCTTCGTTGTCATAAAGCTTTCAAGACTATGATAATATACTCTTGTACTCACACTTGCTTCTAAAGTTTGAATAATCTAGTGATTGGCATATTAACCATCATTTCTTCTTTTTCCAGAGTGGCCTTCATTATGAATTATTTAATTTATAATGGTACATTTATAATAAATCATGATAATAACAATAATTATACATTATTCATTATTCTAGGAACTGAATTAAAATATCAATATATTGCCTCACTTGATTCACACTGAACCACCTCCCTTTAATTCTCACTCTTAGTCTAGTTCTATGGGTGGAAAAACTGAGGAGTGAGTAATGGAAAAGACAGGAATATGCTCATAATTCTACCTTTTTCTTGATAGATGTCTCTGATTCCAGTACTTGGGAAGTTTAGGTAAGAGGATCAAAGTTTTATTGGGGAAAGAAGTTAATGAGACTGTCTGATTTACCAGAACAGGAATTGTGGTTGATGTCTGCAATCTCAACTACATAAGGCATAGAGGTTGGAGGATGACATTGTGATTTGAGACCATCACAGGAGCAATAGTGCAATAATGTATCAAAAATAAAGTGAAGCAATAAATTAGTCAGGCCTAGCTCATCTGGTAGAGAAACTCTGTGTTTAAATTTCAATACTTAAGAAATTAATTTTAGGATGCAAGTGTTTGACTTCAAACTGTGCTCATAGATACCATGCTTCTATAACATCTTCTATAACTAGAAATACATTTAGATTTTGACATAGTCAAATCAAAACCATTAATAAAGCCTGGATAATGCAGTATCTGTCCATGTTGGACTGAAGAAATTATAGTCAGGTGACAGCGGTTGATCATAATGAGTAAATGTCTTAAAAATTACACGAGCTAAAATTATACAACTCATATAAATTTACATTCATTATCTATAAAACACTAAGGATATATGTACTTATTTTAAGAATCCTCAAGATCCTTTCGCTTGGTATTAATCTTATGCTCCTCTTTACATGTAGATAGCAATGTGATCATTCATATTTAAATTTAAAAATATAAAGTGGAACTGATGTAAATGTTCACCTTTAGAAAGACATTGGAGCCAAGCATTGATAGCTCATGTCTTTAATCCTAGCTAGTCAAACTTTGAGGCTAGGCCTCCTAGACAGAAAAGTATGAGACTTTTTACCTAGCAAAATGTTGGAAGTGAAGGTGTAGCTCAAATAGAAAAACACCAGACTTGAGCAAAAACATCAAACTAGAGAATGAGAGAGAGAGGGTGAGGCACTTAGTTCAAGAACTGGAACTGGCTTGCACATGCATGTGTACACACACATATACAAGCACACACACAGATATTGATGCTAGTTCTTCATTTGGAAACAGAGAGACAAAGGGCAATCACGACTCTGTATATCATATTTCATTGTACTGTAGAATAAGTTTGTGATGTGGACAGTTTATTATCAAATAAGTACAGCTCCATAATTCTTTTCTTTCACTTAGTGGCATGAGCTGTCATAGATTGTAACTACGTATTCTAAACATATAATGGAAGTTTTGTCTTTCACAGAGTAGAAACCAGAGGTGCTAAAAGATTAAATGGCCTGCCTAAGGATAAATAATACACGTTTTCTTTTCTTTCAGCTCATGTTTCCACCATCAAAGATCAGAGCTGTTTCAATAAATTGACACTATTTTACTTAATAATGTGAAGAAACAATGTTGGCTATACATTGCTTGAGGGTTAAAATTATACTAGCAAGTACACAGTCATATAATCTCATTGAATCTTTGTAGCACATAGATGCAGAAAGTATCATCAACATAACATTTTGGATGTGGAAAGTAAGATGCCAAAATATGAAACTTTCTGAAAAGACCACCTAGCTTGCAAATGTCAGCAAATGATCAGAACCAAAGGTTTCCTTTCTGCAAAACCTATGTTCACTCACTAATTTTCCTGAGAAAGTCATTTTACAAATGACTTTTTATAGTCTTCAAGAAATGTCCTTATGCCTTTCAAAAGAAAATGTTCCAAGGACATTGTTGTGCTGCTGGCTTTGATGTGTTCTTTTATGTGGTCTTTTGGGTAGATGCCCAAAAGTAGGCAGCTGGGTCATGGTGGAGCTCTATATTTAGCCTTGTGAGGAATCTTCGTACCGTTTTCCAGAGTGGCTGAAACAATGTACATTCCCACCAACAATGAAGTAGAGTACCCTTTTGGCCACATCTGCTCCAACATTTATTATTGTTAGTTTTCTTGATAAAGGACATTCTTACTGGGGTGAGGTGGAATCACAATCTTGTTTTGATTTGCATTTCTTTTATAGCCAGTGATGTAGAGCACTTTTCCATATGTCTCTTGGCTATTCTCATTTCCTCATCAGAAAAGTCTCTTTTTAAGTCTTTAGCCCACTTGATGAAAGAGCTGTTGGTCCTTTTAGTTTTGTTTGGGATAAATTTATTTTTTTTTAGTTCTCCATATATTTTAGATATGAGGCCTTTGTCCATTGTATGGACGGTACATACCTTTTGCCAATCTGTGGGCTTTCTGTTTCATCACCACACAATTTGTCATAGCTAAAATATGGAATCAACCCAGATGCCCATCAGTAGATGAATGGATCAGGAAAATGTGGTACGTATACACCATGAAATTGTATGCCTCTATCAGAAAGAATGACATTGTCCCATTCATAAGGAAATTGGAAGGACTTGGGAAAAATTATACTAAGTGAAGTGAGCCAGACTCAAAGAAACATGGACTCTATGGTCTCCCTCCTAGGGAATAATTAGCACAGGTTTAGGCTAGTCACAGCACAGGATCACAGGAGCCTAATAGCTCTGCCCTTATGAATGCATAAGATTATGCTAAGTAAAATGAACTCCATGTTATGAAAGTGGCTGTTATATCACTGTTGTAATTACTTTCAACATACCACGTGAAACCGTAGCTTTTATGATTGATGATTCTCTTGTATCCCCTTCCTATGGTTCTACCCTCACTATCACTGTATCTTATCGGAGTACAGTGGAAACTGTATGTACTGGTATTAGAACTAGGGAAGTGAAAGGGCATGTCAAAATTGAGAGAGAAAGGATAAAAAGACAAACAACTCCAAAAGCAATACTTGAAAAATCATTTGTTGTAAACCAACTAAACAACTCATAGGGGGGAGGGAAAAGGGGAGGAGGAAGGGGGGAATGAGGGAGGAGGTAACAAACAGAACAAGAAAAGTATCCAAGGCCTAATGTATGAAACTGTAACCTCTCTCTGTACATCACTTTGACAATAAATAAGAAAAAAAATGTTCCAAGGAACATACACACCAGTGAAATATCTAAAAGAATAAAATACAATCATACCCCTACTAAGTGTTGTGTTAGTACATAAGTCTAAATACTGAAGCTGATAGAAATTAGGCTGTCCTACTTCTTCAAGGTTAAATCTGAGAATGGAAACTAATTTTTTCCATTGCAGGTAGGCAAATTTCCCAGTAACTGTCTTGCATAGGAGTTCCAAATGTATCCCAATTTTGAGAGAATTGTCAGTTATTCCTCTGAAAAGAGCAAATTAAAAGATTTTTCTTCCAGTTCTCCTGCTTAATATATTTAAGTACTGCTCTCTGTTTGCAAAAAGCCTACCTGTCTGCTAAAGTTGGAAAAGAATTAGAGCAAGGTTGGAATTTTGTAAATGAATGACATGTGTTGACATATATTCTTTCAGACCTGGGAAAGCCAGGGTAGGAAGGCACTGCTCAACACTCTTTTAGTTTTCATTTTTCTACTTGAAAATCTGCCATTGGCTATTATCAACCTTACAAATATTTAGTGAGCAGTATATTTGGCTAGATACTGGGATATGTACTGGGAAGCCAATGAATAAAATTCATTCCTGCCTACTGCATCTATATCTGCTGACACATCAGCAAGGTAAGAATAGACCCTAGTCTCTGGAACTTCCTGGCTTGATCTAGAAGACCAGGATATTTTCACAAACTCAAACACAGACCTACATGGAATAGGTGTAATTACTCAGCATGGAACTGGACCACTGCCATGAAACCAAAGAGATTCTAATTACAAATCTTTTATTCCATTGAAACTCATTGTTCAATATTTTTGGGATATTTTTGCTTTTTAAAAAATATTGTAAAGGTGTTGTACAGAAGGGTCACAGTTATATAAGTCATATAATGAGGGTATTTCCTTTTAAAAAATGTCACCCACTCCATCATTCTGACCCAGTTTTTCTACTCCCATCTCCCTCCCCAAAGTTGTATAGTTCATTTACAACATAGTGTCTAGTGAGTATCATTGCTGAATTGGTTCATCCTTTGTCCCACCATTTCTGTGATTTCCCTTCCCCTCTCCAAATCAGATAGACATACATATAAGACAAAAGGTACAGAAATCAAATACAGGGACAACAGGGAATAAACCAAAGAACAAAAGAAAATAAAAGAACTACACACAGTACAACAACAACAACAACAAAAATCTATTTGTTTTCATTGCTTGGAGTTCATTTGGATAAGCATTATTTTATATGGTCATAGCACATATTTACTGAGCTCATGTGATTCTCTCCTAAGAGTATCCTCCTTTGGTCTCTCTGTGTGAGTGTTTAGGGTGCTGTTTAAGTAATCATGTCCAAGTATAATTATTTGTCTTTTACTCTTCCTTGGGTTTACTTGTAGATTTTGGGGCACATTCTAATTATTATAAATTAAGGAAAACATGCAGCCTATGTTTCTGGCTTACTTTGCTTAGTATAAACTTTTCCAAGTTCAGCCACTCTGGAATGCAGTATGGATGTTCCTCAAAACACTATGCATATAGCTTCCTTACGATCCAGCAATCCAACTCCTAGGCATCTATCCAAATGACCTCATACCAGGCCACATTGAAGTCACCAGCACACCCATATTCATTGTAGCATTGATTACCACAGCTAAGATATGGAATCAATCCAGATGCCTCTCAACAGATGAATGGATCAAGAAAATGTGATATACATTTGAATTCTAATTCTATATACATATATACATATAAATGTATATATGTATGAATTCTATGCTCCCATCAGGAAACAAATAACTTTGACCTATTTGTAAGTAGATATTTTTGCTTTTGATGAATGAATCCAAGAAGTCAGAGAAGACGCTTGAGTTTTCAGGGTGAGTTACAATTCCATGCCTGATAGACGATTAGTGTTTATCAAATATACTTTCAGAATCTCAAGGATGTCATCAGATTGACATGTAGATGCTGCTTCCACCACAAACATATTGTGTAAGTATGACAAGAAAAGTACTCACTGCCTTATGTAGGTAACTGTAACCCCTCTGTGCATCACGTTGACAATAATATTAAATTTTTAAAAATGAAAAGGAAAACATCATGTGTGTAATGATGTCTGTGCAGGGGTAGGGTCCCACTCGCTGGTTATGTCTTTCTAAAGGAAGGCTCCTGTGAGTGAGAGCTCCTTTCATGTTACTGTCTTTCCAAGTCTGACATTATGTAGTTAAGAAAAACACATTTTTTGGAACCCTATGTTTACTAGTGTCAAATCCTTTTATAAACAGTAAAAGCTGTATTCTTATTTTTTCTTTGAGCTAAAAAGTACTTGTCATTTTACCAAATTCAAACAAACAAATAATACAAACAAAAACAAAACAATTATTTATTTCTTTTAGACCACCATTCAAATACTGAACACTGTTTCAAACTGACTCATTTACATTATACAATATTAGAAAACCTTATTAATGTGGGGTATTTTCCTTAGTACATAAAATAAGGAACCCTCTGTCAAATGTTCTGGAGTTATCAACTTAATTTAATATGTAAGGATAAATTTTATGTTAAAATATTCATATCAATATTCACCTATTCCCCAAAGTAAAGTCTTTTTTCTGTACTGAGATACCATATTGAATGTAACTATTTTTGCTTATAAAGTATTTATTTATATTTATATATATATTGTGTGCTTGTACTGGGGCTTGAACTCATGTTTCTTCCCTTTAGATTTTTTTCTCAAGAGTTGTGCTCCACCTTTCAGCTACATCTCCACTTCTGGCTATTTGAAGTTTGAGGATGAGAGTCTTACTGAATTTCCTGCCTTGGCTGGTTGGAAACCTTTATCCTCAGATCTGAGCTTCGTGAGTAGCTAGGATTACAAACATAATGAGCCACCAAAGCCTGGCTAACCTAAGTAATTTTAAAGAGGAAAAACAAATGATATGCATTCCCAATAAAGAGTAAATGACTTCTGTCAGATCTTTCTGTTGAAGAAAAGCTTTGGTTACCAGTAGAGGAGGGGAGTCAGTGAACTACAAGAAAGGAGAATGCAAGTAAATCTGAGTTCTTCAGGCTGAGAAAGAGATGAAAGACAGAGGAATCTAAGTTTATGCTTGAACTTACCTAATTTGAAAGTTACACCAAATGCTAGTTTCTTTCATTAGCAGCTTGAAAGTGGTCATCTTATATGAATATTGTGTGGTTGAAATAGGAGCTGTAGCACCCAAAGATCTATTTTGGATAGATATATTTGTAGTTTCTGCATAAAAATTGAATGTTGTTTATGTGAAGTCTAATATGAAGACCTTTTCACTGGGATGGTGGCTTTGTAGCTGTTTATGCTTTTTCTGTGTTGTTTTTTTTTGTTGTTGTTTGTGTTGTTTTATTGTAGCAGTACCGGAACTTGAACACAGGGCCTCACTGATGTCTCTTACCTTTGTTGTCCAAGGTTGGTGTTCTCCCACTGGAGTCGCAGCGCCACCTCTGGCTCTTTGGTGGTTAATTATAGATAAAAATCTTAAAACATTTTCTGCCCAGGCTGGCATTGAACCAGAATCCTCAGTTCTCAGTCCCCTGAATAGTTATGATTCTAGACCTCAGCCAGCCACCCTGCTTTTTTTTCTGTTTTAATTTGACATGTGACAATGAGCTCTTGTTATTGCTATTGCTCCCCACTGGGGACAAACTAATCCCCACCCCACACACACTGAGTCCTTGACTTTGAGCTGTTTAAGTTTGAAACTAAATTACTTTTTCTTCATCCAATTAGCTCGGTTTTCTTTGGTTATTTCATTATAATAAGATAATGTTGAGATTATTGTGTCTAAGTTGGAAAGCACAGAAAGCACAGAAATGGTATATTCTTTGGTTTTATAATGTTGAAGGTCCAAGCTTGGACAAATGTAGTGAATAAGTACTGGGATCTCAGTGACTCCACACTGGGAGGAAATGCCTGGTATAGTCACTTCCTATGAGTGATGAGCAGGCAGGTAATGAGGCTATTGAAATCTTCCTGCACTCTCCTCCCTTTCTTTGTGTCAGGAGTTCTAGATTCAATATGGCATGTAGGTGATTCTAATTGGTGTCTGAGACTAGGTCCTGGTCTGTGCATTGAAACCTAGAAACACATGGAAAGAGTCATTTCTTTTTCTTTGAGTCTGTATGGAAAGGTAGGCTCTACAATAGAATTATCTCTTGGATATAGGGTAAGAAATAGCAACAGTCAATGTACATTCCAGGTCTAGTATGTACATAGCCTTTATCCTTATACTGCCCTCATCCTTGTTACCTTTTCATCACAGTATGACACCTAAATTTCGGGTGACATTCTCTTACACCAATATCAATTTGGAAGAAAAGTTAAAAAATGATAGTAGGTTTTCCTTTTCTGCCAATTTTCCTTTTTATGATGAGATGAAGGTATTTCACAATGCTTAAGGGTTTCATATCTCATGAATCAAAGCTGACTTATCATCTTTTCCAAAGTCAACTATTGATCAAATGCAACAGAATGATCCTGATGACCCAGATTTGTAATATTCCTGCGTATCTTTTCTGAGACAAAGTTCCACTGGGGAGAAACATCCATTCTGTATTAGTCAATATAAAGACATGGAAATAACTGATTGTTAGGCAACAAATACTCACTGCCAGGGCCAGGAATTATTTATTCATAGGAAGAATATTTTACAGGCTGAACAAGACTCAATTACCAAAATACTATTCTTTCTCAAATCCCCCAGGTGGCTCTGTGGCCAGGTTCTCCATGTTGTCTGATAAACTGCTTCTTAAAGACCCAGACCTACTCTACCCCACTTGTTGCCTGTGCAAGAGGGTATATCTGGGAACAAGCCTTTATCAAGGTCACACAAATGTGTAAAGGCAAATACTCAGCTACTTGAATACCTGGACTGGAATCATTTCCACCCCCCTATAATATTTTTATTTTCTCAACATAGTCTTAAAATTGTATTAAGTATTTTGCATATATTCATCTGAAATTTGTTTAAGCACCCTGATACACCATACTTTTACCTCATGAAAAATCGTGAAAGCAGTTAACTTCCTTGTGCATCAGTAATGGAGAAAGCCAGAATGTCAGCATATTTCTTCAGATGTGCCACATCTACTCCCCCAGAGCACTAGCAGGTAATTTTAAGAAAATATGAGTTCCTTACTCAGAATACAATTTTCCTTCTCTCATAAGACAATTAATGAGCTGATTTCAAAATAGCATATTAAAAGAAAATGTGTCCATGCCTGACATGCCCTTCAGATGGTTCTCAGCCCTGTGGTGCACAGTAGTCGTGGGTACCCAAGTCCTCATTTATGTGACACTAAGGATGATGTTTCTTCATAGCTCTCAGTGACAATTTTATCAGTAAACTCTGCTTGGATGCTTTCAACTGTGGGTACAATTATCCCCAATTTTCAAAAACAGGACTGATCAACATAATTTACAATGCAAAGAAGGACACTACATTTTAATACAAGGAAAAATCCAGAATCAAGACATCACGGTGATAAATGTATACTCACCGAACAAAAGAGGCCCTACATAGGTCAAGCAAATTCTCACAGAATTACGGAAAAAGATAGACACAAACACAATCATAGTGGGTGATATTACTACCCCACTCTCTCCAAGAGACAGATCCAACACCCAGAGGATTAGCAAGAGAGCTGAGGACCTAATTAACACCATTTCCCAAATGGATCTGACAGACCTATACAGAATCTTCCACTCTATAGAGACAGAATACACCTTCTTTTCAGCAGCCCATGGATGATATTCCAAAATAGACCACGTCATAGCCCACACAAAGAACCTCAGCAAATACAAAAGTATTGACATCATCCCATGTATTATATCTGATCACAGTGGATTAAAGGTAACCCTCAACAACAAAGGATACCACAGAGGCTATACACACTCTTGGAGGCTAAATGCCACACTGCTATCCAACACTTGGGCCACAGACCAAATTAAAGATGAAATCAACGAATTCATAAGCCACAATGACAATGAAAATACATCACAAAGAAACCTATGGGACACAGCTAAGGCAGTACTGAGGGGCAAGATCATTGCCCTCAGCACTCATTAAAAGAATGGAAGCAGAGCAGGTGAATAACCTCATGATGAAACTAAATCAACTGGAGAAACAAGAAATGAGTGAATCTAAATCGACGAGGAGGAGAGAGATGACAAAGATTAAAGAAGAGATAAATCTGGCTGAAAATAGAAAGACCATTCAACAAATAAATAAGAATAAATGCTGGTTCTTTGAGAAAATAAATAAAATAGACAGACCCCTAGCAAGACTTACACAAAAAAGAAGAGAACAGACTCATATACGTAAAATCAGGGACTCCACTGGAAAAATTACAAGTACACACGATATTCAATCATAAGGAGCTATTTCCAGAACCTCTACTCAGTAAAAAACAATGATTTTACAGAAATGGATCAATTCTTAGAGAAGTATAAACTGCCCAAACTAAACCAAGAAGAAATACATCAACTAAAGAAACCAATAACTTACAGTGAGACACAGGAGGTAATCAAGAACCTCCCAACAAAGAAAAGCCCAGGCCCAGATGGATTCACCAACGAATTCTACAAACCCTATAGTGATGAACTAATACCAATACTCCTCAAACTCTTCTGCGAAATAGAAACACAGGGAGAAAGCCCAAACTCATGCTATGAAGCCAATATCATACTCATTCCCAAACCAGGCAAAGACCCACAAAAAAAGAGAACTACAGACCAATATCACTAATGAAAACAGACGCAAAGCTCCTCAATAAAATATTAGCTAACAGGATCCAGATACTAATAAAAAAAATCATACATCATGCCCAAGTAGGCTTCATCCCACAGTCACAAGGATGGTTCAACTTTCGTAAATCAATCAACGTAATTCACCACATAAACAGATCTAAAATTAAGAATTACATTGTTATCTCAGTTGATGCCCAAAAATCCTTTGACAAAATACAACATCCATACCTATTAAAAGCTTTGGAGAGAACAGGAATAGATGGAACATTTCTCAAAACAATAAAAGCCATATACAACAGACCAACTGCTAACATCATATTAAATGGAGAGAAACTTAAATCATTCCCCCTAAACTCAGGAACAAGACAAGGATGCCCACTCTCCCCACTTATTTTCAACATAGTGCTGGAATCCCTAGCCATAGCAATAAGGCAAGAGGAGGACATCAAAGGGATCCACATCGGCAAGGAAGAAATCAAGTTATCCCTATTCACAGAGGAGATCTTATATCTGAAGGACCCAAAAAACTTAGTACCCAAACTCCTACACCTAATAAACCAATTTGGCAAAGTAGCAGGATACAAAATCAATCCACAAAAGTCAGCAGCTTTTCTGTACACCAGCAATATACA
Organism: Perognathus longimembris pacificus; assembly: GCF_023159225.1. Lineage (NCBI taxonomy): Eukaryota > Metazoa > Chordata > Mammalia > Rodentia > Heteromyidae > Perognathus > Perognathus longimembris. Next base: position 1,894,712 of record NC_063180.1, on the reverse strand, counting down.
AACAGAAAAGGAAAATATGGAAACAATTCCATTTACAGTAGCCAAAAAAAGAATAAAGTACCTAGGGATCAACCTAACCAAGGACGTGACAGACCTATTTAATGAAAATTATAAAAATGTACTAAGGGAAATTAAAAAAAACACAAGAAGATGGAAAGACCTCCCATGCTCATGGGTAGGCAGAATCAATATAGTGAAAATGGCCATATTGCCCAAATTGTTATACAAATTCAATGCAATCCCTATCAAAATCCCAGCCACATTCTTCACTGAAATAGAGAAACCAATCCATAAATTCATATAGAACAGCAAAAAACCTAGAATAGCCAAAGCAAATCTAGGCAAAAAAAGCAGTGCCGGAGGTATCACAATACCAGACTTCAAGCTCTACTACAAGGCCATCATAACAAAAACAGCATGATATTGGTATAAAAACAGATCGGAAGACCAATGGATTAGAATTGAAGACCCAGAAATAAAACCGCACTCTTACAGCCAACTGATATTCAACAAAGGAGCTAAAGACATAAAATGGAATAAACATAGCCTCTTCAGCTACTGCTGCTGGGAGAACTGGGCAGCCATATGCAGAAAACTCAAAGTGGACCCAAGCATATCACCATACACCAAGATCAACTCAAAATGGATCAAGGACCTCAATATCAGACCTGAATCCTTGAAACTTCTGAAGGATAGAGTAGGAAAGACGCTAGAACTTATAGGCACAGGAAGGAACTTCCTGAATATAGTCCCAGGGGCACAACAAATAGGGGAAAGTCTCGACAAATGGGACTACTACAAATTAATAGAAAGACAGCCAATGATATGGGAAAGGATCTTTACCAGCATAGCAACAGACGAAGGCCTGATATCGGTCATCTACAGAAAACTCAAAAAACTAAGCCCCTCCAAGCCCAATAAACCTACTAGGAAATGGGCAAAGGAGCTAAAGAGAGACTTCACAAAAGAAGATATAAAAATGGCAAAGAAACACATGAGAAAATGCTCAACATCCCTGGTAGTAAAGGAAATGCAAATAAAAACAACCCTGAGTTACCACCTCACCCCAGTTAGAATGGCCTATACTCTGAACTCAGGCAACAACAAATGCTGGAGGGGGTGCGGGGAAAGAGGAACCCTTCTCCATTGTTGGTGGGATTGAAAATTAGTACAACCACTTTGGAGAACAGTATGGAGGTTTCTCAAAAAGCTCAATATAGACCTACCCTATGACCCAGCCATACTACTCCTAGGCATCTATCCTAAAGAGCAAACCCCAAGATATCAAAAAGACATTTGTACTTCCATGTTTATCGTGGCACAATTCACAATAGCCAAAATATGGAAACAACCCAGATGCCCCTCCACAGACGAATGGATCCAAAAAATATAGGAATGGTGAAATATTTTTATTCGCAGGGAAATGGTCAGAACTCGAACAAATAATGTTGAGCGAGACAAGCCTAGAACTCAGAAAACAAAGGGGCATGATCTCCCTGGTATATGAATGTTAACAAAGGGAGACGGAGAGACAGTAGAACCAAGTCTGTGAAACCAAAAACTGCTTGTCAAATAGTATTCCCCACAGGATTGGGGCAGCGACCCAACAGTATATAACTAAAACCAAACAATTACTCAACATATAAAGGTCAAAAATTGACCTCTCAGGGGAATACAATAGCTCAAAAGCTAGGTATGTACATTCATACAAGACTACTGTCGACATATGGTCTAATATTGACATTACATTTAAAGCCGTAGGCGAACTTTCTTGGGCATGGCCACGTGGCTACTGTCTATGTTCTTGATACATTGTATATTGTATATATGTCTACCTGACCTAGAGAAGAGATAGAAAATCAGGGTGTAAGATATAACAAGAAATGTACACACTGCCCTACTATGTAACTGTACCCTTTTTGCACAACACCTTGTCAAAAAATTTGGGTTCAATTAATAAACAAAGAAATAAATAAAATCGTTTTAAAAATACAGTTAATTTTGAACTATTTTTAACTTTTTGACACAAGGCATTGCTATATAACCTAAAGGTGACTTCAAATGCATGAACCTCCTAGTTTGTCTCCCAAGTGCTTGAATACTAAGTGTGCTTCACCACACTAGGCATATTATTTTTATGATACACATTGCATGTATCTTTTATTTCATTAATTGGTTTGATTTGGTGTTTTTGTGTTGGTGAACACAACAATTTAATAAAATCAAGCTCATAAATAGTTTCAGAATGTACTTCAACTCTTTCTTCATGTACATTATTTGAGTAATACCTCCACAGCCACAACATAAATGTTTAATTTTCTATATTTTCAAAAATTCAAATATTAGTTCTTATGTAAATATTAAATCTATGTAGAATTGACTGCTTATAACACTTTGAGCTAGCAGTATGACTTCATGTTTTACATATAGAGACATCTTTCCCTTATGATTCATTCTAGCTGTGAGAAATATGGTATTATAACAAATTTTCTTATATTGATGTCTATTTCTGAACTTTCTATACTAATTATATATTCTCAAACCCTGCCCTCTCTTAGCCTCTGATAAAAAAAATAAGCAACTATCTTAAGAAGTAGTGGTTTATTGCAATGTCCTGTTAGCTCAATGACTAAGATTTTCCTTCCTTTCTTAATTTTCAATAGCCTCTTTGGAGATTCTTGTCCATTTAAGTACCCTAGTGAACATTTAGATTATCATATCAATGTCTGTAATAAAATCTTGTTGAGTTTTGCATTCAGGTTTTATTAAATTCATACAAAACGTGGAAGAATATAAATTGTTGTCATCTTGTTTCTTTCTGTTTTATATTATGGACATGTATTTATCAAGATAATTATATTAATTATATATTCATAGAAACTTGTGATAGAGTGTCAATAATATTTTTGGTTAAGCTGGTAGATTTGGGGGAATCTTAGGAAACCAGATCAGAGGAAGAATGGACCAAATATCATACCATAACTGGGTCTCAGGTAAATTGAGATGGGTGATGACCCAAAATCTTCTGCATTTGCAGAGTCAATGCCATAGTTCTGTTTATTAAACTTGTGAAAGTTTAATAAAACTTTCTATGTGGAAAGCAATAAAATTATGGGAAAATTTGTTTTGGTTTCCCTTCTAATTACTATGTCCAATGATGGCATGTTTTACATACTTGATTCACTAAGTCTCCCTCATTTCAAATTCTAGAACGAAATGTGGCATTTGAGAAGAATTTTTTTTTTTTTTTTTGCCAGTCCTGGGCCTTGGACTCAGGGCCTGAGCAATGTCCCTGGCTTCTTTTTGCTCAAGGCTAGTACTCTTCCTCTTGAGCCAAAGCGCCACTTCTGGCCATTTTAGTATATGTGGTGCTCTGGAATCGAACCGTGGGCTTCTTGTATATGAGGCAAGCGCTCTTGCCACTAGGCCATATCCCCAGCCCGCTTGAGAAGAATTTTTTAACACAGCTTTTGTGAGTGCCAGCAGTGGGGCTTGAATTCCATACCTGGGTACTTTCCCTTAGCTTTTAATACTACAATCTGGAGTGTAATAAGACTTTTTTTAAGGTCAAATACTGAATAGTGGTATGAAACATATTTTAGTAATTTTTATTAAAATTTGTTTTCATTTGTTAGTTTGATCAGTATCAAAAAATGACTACTTTCTAGCTTTTACAGGTTAGTTGAACATATGAGGCTCAAAGACTTTTCTGCTTGGGATGGCTTTGAACCTTGATCTTTACATCTCAGCTCCCTGAATACCTGGGATTACAAGTATGATCCACCAATTCCTGGCTGAGATTAGCCATTTTAGTTTTCACTTGTGAGTAAAAACCTTTGTTACTTGCTTTCTGTGGTTGGTTTATATCACTTAATATAACTGGGGTATAATTAAAGTCCATAAAATTATTATGTCAAAGACACACATACTTTTCTTTGTTACCTACCTTTCTATTTATTCCAATGTCCAAAATGTTGTAACATCAGAGATGTTAATCAGTGGATGAAGAGACAAAGAAAATATGGTGAACATAAACAATGCAAGATTATCCAGCCAAAAAAAAAAAAAAAAAGAAAGAAAGAAAGAAATCCTGTCATTTGCAACAACCTGGATGGAATTGGAGAACAATATGTTAAAAGAAACGCTTCCTGAATGGCTAAGAGGCACATGAAGAAGTGTTCAACATCACTGGCCATAAAAATGCTAATCAAAACAACATTGAGCTTCTACCTCACCCCAGAAAGAATGGCTATTATCAAGAAAACTATTAACAACAGCTGCTGGTGGGGATGTGGTCAAAAGGAACCCTACTACACTGTTGGTGGGAGTGTAAACTTGTTCAAGCACTCTGGAAAGCAGTATGGAGGTTCCTCAAAAGGATATACATAGAGCTCTTCTATGACCAGTAATCCAACTTTTGGGCATTTACCCAAAGTATCACAAGCAAGACTAAGGCTACCAGCACAACTATGTTCATCACAGCACAATTTACCATTGCTACAATATGGAACCAACCCAGATGCCCCTCAGTAGATGAATGGATCAAGAAAATGTGGTATATACACAATGGAATTCTAATTTTCCATCAGAAAGAATGACATTGCCCCATTCATAAGGAAATTGAAAGACTTGGAAAAATTCATACTAAGTGAAGTGAGCCAGACCGAAAGAAACATACTATGTTTTACTTCATTGGTAATAATTAGTACATGTCTGTGATATCCTAGCAGAAGATCACAATAGGTCAATAGCTATGCACCTATGATCACATAAGCTGATCACATAAGCAAATAAACACCCAAATTATGTAAATAAGTGGTTTATCATTGTTGCTGTCATTTGCAATGTACTTTGCGAAATTATGGCTTTTTCTCTTGTTTGTCTTGCCTATGATTTTACTACTGATGTCACTGTAACTTATTTTGGTACCCTGAGTATGGTATATACATTTATAGAACTAGGGAAGGGAAGAGGAAAATCAAAATGGAAAGAAAGGGTAAAAGACAAACCAATGCAACAACGATATTTACAAGACAATATGCTGTAAACCAACTGTACAATTGGGTAGGGTTTGAATTGGAGAGGGGAGGAGGTGGAAAAATCATTAGGGAGAAGGTAACAAGTTTGATAAGAAATGTACTGTCTTACGTATGAAACTGTAAATCCAAATTGATAATAAATAAGTTTATTTTTTAAAAAAAGAAATGCTCTTCCATTTGAATGAAAGTCACACCATGCTACTTCCTGAATGTAATACCTGGGCACATTGTTTTGAAAAATAATACACTCAAAATGTCTATACATGTTATTGACACTTTTTATTTAATGTTGAATTAGACATTTGATATTATCAAACACTTGGACAATTTTTTTTCTATTTTTAAACTTCCTATACCACTATAATGTTCAAATTTTAAAATCCCTATGTTTTTCATATTAGTATTTACACATTATTTTAACTCCATACATACTTATTTCTGTGAAAGTTAGTAATAAATTTGTTGGTTTGATGCCAATATTTTTGTACTGTTCTTTGCTTCCATTGAGATTATCCATTTATTTATTTTGTTGACATTATATTGGAATAATACTTAAATGGAAATGAGCTTCAACTGTCCATTGATAACAAACTAAGCACTAAAGAGTTAGTAGATTATTAAATTCATAGATAGGCTTAAGGGAATTGGTGAAATCACTAATAAGAGTTTGAGGTTGGAATTCTCAAGTGGAAGAGATCTCTGTTCATGGATTTCACAGACCTCTTGCCTTTTCTTCTAGGTAACTATCTTGATCTCCCCATAATGTTGCTCAGTTTCTCCAGAAATGAGTGCACTGTGGGAAAAGTAGTCAGTCCTTGTAATTGTTATGATGCAGAGAGAGACAGAGAGAGAGAGGGAGAGAGAGAGAGAGGGAGAGAGACAGACAGACAGAGACAGACAGAGAGACAGAGAGAGAGAGAGACAGAGATAGAGAGGTGGGAGGAAGGGAGAGGGAGGGAGGGAGAGAGGGAGGGAGGAAGGAGCAAATAGAGATATACTCAGACAAAAACAGAGAAAGAGAGAGAGAAGACTGAGCTCTGACATAGCTTTCTTACTGTGCTTGACGTTAATCTTCTCTGAGGAAATGTCCTCTTGCTTATATTCTTATTACAAAGACTCAGTCTTGTGCAGGGGATGAAGTCACCTGTAATTTCCCCATTCTCTTAACCTTTCCCACATTGTTATAAACAATTCAATTACTTTTAACCACTTTCAACACTCTTAAATGTATGTCATTTTAACAACATATAAAATCATATATGGTTACTCACCAGTGAGTAATGGAGATCATGGATTCTATAGCTCTGTGGTATTGATGGTAATGAAGGTGAGGAAGATGACATGAATGTACTACACAGCCAAGAAGAGCATTCCAGGTCTTCTAAAGGTGCCATTTTAACAGGTGCTTCATAAGGTTGTGCAGTATCTTCACCTTGGGCTTCAACTTCTATTACCACTAAAGACATACACACAAGTTATTTCTAGTTATGAGGGGTTGCCGGTACTGCTTTTTCAATTTTTTTAATAAACTGACTTATCACTCTGAATTATATTTATGAAATGCAACAAATGAAACATCTGGGGGTCTCATTCTTCAGCCACTCACTGAAGTTCTTTGGCCATTCTGAACATAGTTGCAAGATGACCAAATGTTAGGGGAACCTCCTCTTCTTTTCCAACCTGTAGCTCATCTTGTTCCTTATCTTCTTCTTCATGTTCTGACTTTGTTTTATCCATGTTAAAAACTTTTTCAGGTTTATAGCTCCCTTCATCAATGATGGATTTAAACATGTTGCTCAAGTAAATCTCTACTTTATCCATAGAGTCAGCTTCTCCATGCAGAGCAGCACTCTTGAGTCCAAAGCGTCTTTGAAATTTGAAACAGCCCTTGCTATACTGAATGGGGTTGGTTTGGTGGAAGAGACACTTGATGGTGCTGCTTCTGCATTGTTCTCTTCAAGTTCACCTTCATCACCATCATGAACTTCCATGATGTCTACAAAACTATCATAAAATATCTTTGCCTTTTTCCAGAGGGTGTTGGATACCAGTGAGGTATTCTTCTTTATACAGTCATTTATCCACAGGGTCATTGCATACTGCATCTTCCCAATGGCCTTATTGAGGAAAATGACCACCATCTTTGCAGTCTTGTTAAAAGTCATCATTGCTGTAGATCTAATATTCTTCTCATCTTTCTTTACGTAGCAAACAGTAGATTCACTGATTCCATACTGCCGGCCTACAGTGGAATAGCTTTGATTCCTTTAACACATCAAGAATTCCATCTTTTCTTTGATTGTAAACAACTTTGGCTCTGAAGGTTTGGGTGTTATCTTAGAGATTGTAATAAACTCAAACTTTTATGAAAATTTCCCCAAACACAACACTGCAGAGCAACACTATGATCATGACATGAAGTAGACAAGGAGAAATGCTGAACATAAGGGGAAAAAGTAGGAAAGCAAATAGATGGATGCTACGGTCACTGAGCCACTGCCCAGGATACAGAACACAGGTCAGTGGTTGGTTGCCTTCCATTACATCAGCCAATAATGTGCCCTGTACAATCTCACATTGGTAAACTTGCACAAGAGGTATTGACCTTCTGCATTTCCTTCATGCTGAGTACGGTGTTCATCCAATGATGAAACACATACTGCATTTTATTTTGATTTAATGTTCTTTTAATATGTTTGAGTCACATTTTTAAGTAAATTTTAGGCAAAAATAATTAAAATCATAGATATTATATGAATACATGTATGCCACAAAATCCTGTGGTATAGCAAAAACTCTTTGAAGCAGAATTAGATATATACTTATTAGAAACCCATGATACAGTAAAGCCACAATAAATGAACTGTGACATAGTGAGGGCCAACTGTATTTAAAATCCATTTTTTTATATTCAGTTCCACCTTATTCATCCTATCCCCTTTTGTAGTTACATAATTTATCTTATTTCTGAGCTTTTAATGTGTTTCCAGGGTTTATCATGCATTTCATCCTTTGTCCAAGACAACTTTTTTGCTAAACTTCATTTTTTTGCATCTTATATCCTATAAACACAATTTTGCTTTCCTAAGTCGTTCAAAGACTTATCACTAAAGCATACTTTTATGAACATTCCATGCCAATTTTCCCCATTTAGTGGCTTCTGCACTGCTGAGCTTGTGTCTCTATTTTATAAAAGAATAGGGTGGGGAGGGTTGTGTTCACGCAAAACAGAGTGGAAGGTATTGAGTTCTTTATATCTCCTAACCCCCAACCAGGCAGAGCCTCAAATAGTATCCATAGTGTATACTAGGGTTTCACATTTGTTACAATTGGTAACCCTACAACAATATGGTTATCACCCAAACAACACAGTCTGTAACATGATTCACTACCAGTGTAAATTCTATTGGAAATAAAGATAAAATAACCTTCACTCGACATTTTATTACCATGCAGAATAATCATTGCTTTAAAAATTACCTATGGCCATGTGTATGAGTCTTTCCTGTATAACTTCTGGCAATTACTGATGTTTTAATATCTCCATAGCCTTGGTTTTCAAGATTGTCTTAATGCAGCATATAGCCATTTTATATTAGATTATTTCACCTATTAGTATAGATTCAGGTGTCTTCTATGTCCTTTCATGTCTTCATAATTCATTTTTTTCGTTCAACACTAAGTAGTATTCTAATTTTTTTCAAATTTTTATTATCAAACTGATGTACACAGAGTTTACAGTTTCATACGTTAGGCATTGGATACATTTCTTGTACTGTTTGTTACCTTGTCCCTCATACCTTTCCTTTCCCACCCCAGAGGTGTTCAGTTCACTTACACCAAACAGTTTTGCAAGTATTACTTTTGTAGTTGTTTATCTTTTTTTACACTGTGTCTGTCAAATTTCGCATTCCCTTTCAATTTCCTACTTCCAATACCAGTATACATGATTTCCAATATACTCAAATAAGATTACTGAGATAGTGTAGGTAAAAACACAGAAAGGTGATACAAGAAGATCATGAATAATAGAAGCTACAGATACACATGGGACGTTGAAAGTAGTTACAACTGTGATATAACAATTGTCTCCATAACATGGAGTTCATTTCACTTAGCATCATCTTATGTGTTCATAAGGGTATAGCTATTGGGCCATGTGATGCTCTGCTATGACTTGCCTAAACCTGTACTAATTATTCCCAATAAGGGAGACCATAGAGTCCATGTTTCTTTGGGTCTGGCTCACTTCACTTAGTATAACTTTTTCCAAGTCCTTCCATTTCATTACAAATGGGACAATGTCATTCTTTCTGATAGAGGCATAAAATTCCATTGTGTATATGTACCACATTTTCCTGATCCATTCGTCTACTGAGGGGCCTCTGGGTGGGTTCCAGATTCTAGCTATGACAAATTGTGCTGCGATGAACATTGTTGTGCTGGTGGCATTAATGTGATTTTGTTTGTGGTCTTTTGGATAGATACCCAAAAGTGGGGCGGCTGGGTCATAGGGGTGTTCTATATTTAGCCTTCTGAGGAACCTCCATACTGCTTGCCAGAGTGGCTGAACCAGTTTACATTCCTACCAAAAATGAAGTAGCGTTTCCTTTTGGCCACATCCCCTCCAACAATTGTTATTGTTAGTTTTCTTGATATATGACATTCTTACTAGGGTGAGATGGAATCTCAATGTTGTTTTGATTTGCATTTCTTTTATGGTCAGTGATGTAGAACATTTTTTCATATGTCTCTTGGCCATTCTCATTTCCTCATCAGAGAAGTCTCTTTGTAAGTCTTTTGCCCACCTGATGAGGGGTCTATTGGTTCTTTGCGGTTTTGTTTTGGAAGAATGTAATTTTTTTAGTTCTGCATATATTTTAGAGATGAGGCCATTGTCTGTTGAAAGTCTAGTAAAGATCTTCTCCCAGTCTGTGGGATTTCTGTTTATCTTGCGAGCTATATCCTTTGCCATGCAGAAGCTCTGCAGTTTGATGCAGTCCCATTTCTCCAACCTTTCTTTGATTTGTAGCATTTCTGGGTCTTTGTTAAGGAAGTTCCTTCCTGCGCCAAGGAGCCAAAGTGTTTCTCCTCCTTCCATTAATGTTTTCAGGGTGTCTGTTTTGATTTCGAGGTCTTTAATCCATTTGGAATTGATTTTGGTGCAGGGTGATATATAAGGATCTAGTTTTAGCTTGTTGCATGTGTTGAGCCGGTTTTTCCAGCACAATTTGTTAAAGAGGCTATCTTTCTTCCATACTTTTGTTTTAGCTCCTTTATCAAAGATTAAGTAGGCGTAGTTCTGTGGGTTCATTTCTGGGTCTTCAATTCTGTTCCATTGGTCTACAGGTCTGTTCCCGTGCCAATACCAAGCTGTTTTTATTACTATAGCTTTATAATACTGCATGAAGTTGGGAATTGTAATTCCTCCAGGACTGTTCGTTCTGCTTAGGAGTGTTTTTGCTATTCTAGGTCTTTTGTTTTTCCATATGAATTTCTGGATTGCTTCCTCTATTTCATTAAAAAATGGTGTTGGGATAAGAATGGGCATTGCATTGAATTTGTAGATAGCCTTTGGCAATATTGCCGTTTTGATTATATTAATCCTCCCAATCCAGGAGCATGGGAGGTTTTTCCATTTCCTTAGTTCTGCCTTAATTTCTTTTTTCATGTTTTTAAAGTACTCATCCTAGAGGTCTTTCACTTCTTTGGTTAAGGTTATTCCTAGGTATTTTAGGTTTTGGAGGGCTATTGCAAAAGAAGTTGCTTTCCTGATTTCAGCCTCGGTCGTCGGGTCATTAGCATAGAGAAAGGCCTTTGATTTTTGAAGGTTCATTTTATATCCTGCAACTTTGCCAAAGTTTTGGATCAGCTCTAGTAGCTTGGGGGTAGAGTCTATGGGATTCTTTAGGTATAGGATCATGTCATCTGCGAAGAGAGAAACTTTAACTTCCTCTTTTCCTATTTGGATCCCCTTTATATTTTCTTCTTGCCTAATTGCTCTGGCTAGGAATTCTAGTACTATGTTGAAGAGCAGGGCAGAGAGTGGACATCCCTGCCTTGTTCCTGATTTTAAAGGGAATGGCTTTAGTTTTTCACCATTTAGAGTTATGCTTGCTGTTGGTTTGTCATAAACTGCCTTGATTATATTCAGGAAGGTTCCCTGGAATGCCAGGTTTTCCAGGGCTTTAAGCATAAATGGGTGTTGCATTTTATTGAACGCTTTTTCCACATCCAGAGATAAAACCATGTGGTTCTTTACCTTGCTCCGGTTAATATGGTGGATTACATTTATTGACTTACGTATACTAAACCAACTTTGCATCCCTGGGATGAATCCAGTTTGATCGTGTTGTATGAATTTTTTGATGACCTGTTGAATTCGATTGGCCAGAATTTTGTTGAGAATTTTTGCGTCTATGTTCATCAGGGAGATCGGTCTGAAGTCCTCTTTCCGTGATGGGTCTCTGCCTGGTTTTGGGATGAGGGTTATACTGGCTTCATAGAATGAGTATGGTAGTGAATGTTTTCTTTCAATTTCATTAAAGAGTTTGAGAAATAATGGTGTGAGTTCTGTTTTGAAGGCCTTGTAGAATTCTGCAGTGATTCCGTCTGGACCTGGGCTTTTCTTGGATGGGAGATCATTTATTGCTGTTTCTATTTCAATACTGCATATGGGTCTGTTTAGAAGGTTTAAATCTTCATGGTTGAGTTTGGGGATATCAATTTTTTCTAGTAAATCATCCATTTCTTCCAGGTTCTCGAATTTGTTGGCATAAAGGTTTGCAAAATAGTCCCTTATTATTTTCAGAATTTCGGTTATTTCTGTGGTGATGTTACTTGTTTCATCTCCTATCTTGTTTATTTGAGTGTGCTGCCTTTGTTTTTTGGTCAGGTTTGCTAGGGGTCTGTCTATCTTGTTGATTTTTTTCAAAGAACCAACACTTAGTTTTGTTTGATTCTTTAGATGGTTTTTTTTGTCTCTAATTGATTTAATTCTGATTTGATTTTAATTATTTGCTTCCATCTATTGACTTGGGGTTTGGCTTGGTGTTCTCTCTCCAGAAAATTAAGGTGCTTCCTTAAATTACTGAGTTGCTGTTACTCCAGTTTGTTGATTTATGTACTAAGAGATATAAATTTTCCTCTGAGTACTGCCTTTACTGTGTCCCAAAGGAGCTGGTACTTTGTGTCCTCAACTTGGTTGAAGTCCCTAAACATTTGAATTTCCGTTTTAATTTCTTCAATGACCCACTGATGGTTCAGCAGTGTGTTGTTTAGTCTCCATGAATTGTAGGATTTTCTGTGGTGGCTGTTTGAGTTGAGCTCTAATTTTATTCCATTGTGGTCTGAGAGAATGCCGGGAATGGTTTTGATACTTCTGAATTTGTACAGATTTTCTTTGTGCCCTAAGATGTGATCTATTTTGGAGAATGTTCCATGTGCTGCCGAAAAGAATGTGTATTCTGTTGTTGCTGGGTGGAATATTCTGTAGATGTCGGTTAAGTCTAGTTGGTCTATGCAATTATTAAGATCTGTGGTTTCTTTGTTCAGTTTTTGGAGTGCTGATCTGTCCAGAGGTGATAGTAGAGTGTTAAAGTCCCCAACTCTCAATGTGTTTGGGTCTATGAGTGTTTTTAGAGTCAGTAGTGTTTGTTTGATGAAGTTGGGTGCTCCTGCATTTGGTGTGTAGATATTTAGAATGGTTATATCTTCCTGTAGGAGAGATCCCTTTACTAGTTTGTAGTAGCCTTCTTTGCCTCTTCTTAACTATTTTAATTTGAAGTCAATTTTGTCTGATACTAGGATTGCAACTCCAGCCTGCTTATGTGGGCCATTTGCTTAACAGATTTGATTCCAGCCTTTCACTTTTAGAGGATGTTTACTTTTGCTGGATAGATGTGTCTCTTGGAGGCAGCAGAAAGATGGATCTTGAATTTGGATCCAACTTATGAGCCTATATTGTTTGATTGGAGAATTAAGTCCATTAATGTTGAGAGTTAGGATTGAGAGATGATCGTTTGTTCCTTTCATTATCACTATCTTGTTTAAAGCTGTGTTTTCCCATTTCTTGATCTGATGTTTACTATTTAGGGTTCATTTCTCTGTCTGTATTGGGATCTTGATTATTTTCCCTGTATAGTACATCTTTGAGGATTTCCTGTAAAGCTGGTTTGGTGGACATATATTGTTTCAGTTTTTGCTTACTGTGGAAGACTTTTATTTGACCTTCGGCTATGAATGAGAGTTTGGCTGGGTACAGAATTCTTGGGTGGTAGTTACTTTTATTTAGTGTTTGGTATACTTCATTCCAGGCTCTCCTTGCTTTCATGGTCTCTTCTGAGAAGTCTGGGGTCATTCTGATTGCTTTTCCTTTATATGTGATTGTTTCTTCTCCCTAACAGGTTAAGGATTCTTTCCTTGTACTCTACTGATTCTGTTTTGATCACAATGTGTCAGTGGGATGTCCTATTCTGGTCTGGTCGGTTTGGGGTTCTAAATGCTTCTTGTATCTGTATAGGCCTTTCCTTCTGGATATTTGGGAAGTTCTCAGCTAATATTCTGTTAAATAGATTGCCTATACCATTAACTTCTTTCTCCAAGGTTTCCTTAATACCTATTATCCTTTAATTGGGCTTCCTAATCGTGTCTTGAATTTCCTGTAGCAATCTGTTTTGTTGATTGGACTGGATTTGTATTTATTTTTTATCTTTCTCCATATAATCTAAAGAATCCAGCTCCTGAGATTCGATCCTATGCTTCAGTTAGTCAGGACTGTAGGCTAGCTACTTGATTTTGAATCTCTTTTCCTTCTGACTAGTCTTTCCTGATGATTTCTATGTCATTTCATAGGTCTTGTATGGACTTCTTTACTTCATTAACTTCATTACTTTGGTTTTGAGAGTTGTCTCTCAAATCTTTAAGCTGGGTAGCTATCTTTTCATTTGACTCTTGAAGTTCATTTATCTTTCTATTTGTGGATGCCATGAAATTCTCCATTAATTTTTGCTTTACCTCCTCACGGTCTAGAATAATTGACTGAAGAGTTTCAAACTTTTCATTTATCATGTTTATCAGTAGACTTTGTAGAGCATTTTGGGGGTTCTTTTCTATGACTTTGACTGCTCTGCTTCCTGCTTGGTTTGAGTGGGGGATAAGACTTCATTGTTTGCCATCTTTCTTGTGTTCCATCTGCCCATTTGAATTGGGAATGCCAGTCTACCAGCACCTGTGAGCACCGTTTAAGACCCAAAGCAGCCCTTACCAAGCACTGTTGTGTAAATCTTACAAGTTCACAATTATATACAGATACCTTGTATACCTGTCTATAAAATTAGATTTGGTGTTCCTAAAGAATACAATTTCAATATAACAACCGATCCTGGGCCCTGTATTCAGTAGTTACTTGTTTATTGTTACAACCCTATATGCAATTCTTGTTTTTATATTAAGTTCTTTTAGGACTGGCTTTCTCTATGAACCCCTTTGATTCACTAGGATTAAGCTGGGATACCCTCTATCCAATGGATAGAGTCAATGGATCCTGGAGGTCCAGGCAGTAAGTCAGGAGGGTAAGATGGAGGTAGTAAAGAGAATAGAGTAAAATGTATTGGGGGGGGGTGATTTTGGTTTAGTTTCAGTGACGTGGAAATGTGGAGAAGAGAAGAATCAGTAGAAAGAACAAGGTTAAAATGATAGACAATGGAGAGTTAGCAGAAAGGAGTGGAGGTGTTATTCATAGGAAAGTAATTTTTGAAGGAAGAGAACGTAAAGAGAGAAATAAAGTAAAAATACTGGAAGACAGATGCACAAAACGGAGAAAAATTATTTAAAAAAGAAAAATAAATAAAAGGAAAAAAAACAGAAATGGAACAACCCAAACAAACAAACAAACAAACAAAAAACTTGATAAACCGGTAAAAAATGGGAAAAAAAACAAACAAAAACAAAAAAACAACGACTTTTCAGAAGTGAAAAAATAATTTTTTTTTTTTAAGTTTAAAAAATGTTTGAAAAGAAAAAAAAAAAACATGGAGTCCTCCTTGTTTGGGTGTCTTTCCCTAGTCTCTGGTTTCCTTGTAATGGTTTGCAGTCTATTTTCCTGATTGGCTGGTTTGACTTGATTTCAGTTTGTAAGGTGTGGGTCTGTTCTGACCCTTCTCCCCTGTTGGTGCAATCCTGGGTCTCTGTGGTTCTCACTGCTTGCAGTTAGGCCTTGGCGTCCTCTCTAGATGGGGATGTGAGCAGTCTTGGGAACTGTGGATCCTCTGTCTACTGTGGGGCGGGTGCCTTTGATTCCTGGCTTTGAATAGGCTGTGGACTCAGCAGGGCGGGGCGCCTCTGGCCTGTTTTACTCGGCTGAGAGTTGCTTGCCTGGGAAGGGCAGCCTCCTTGGCGGAGGTGGCTATGGAATGCAGCTCCGTTTTGGGCGGGGAATTGGGCTTCCACTGTGATGGGACTGTTTAACTGTCTCAGGAACTATTTGTTCCCCCGTCTGGTGTTTCCGTGCTGCTCGCCGCTTTCACTTTAAATTTAGAAATTCAGGGGCAGGACGGGGCACCTCTGGCTATGCCGAGGCCCAGGACATGCCTCCGTCCAGGGCAGGGGGCGTTCTCCTGGGTGGAGCTGGCTCTCACTGGTCGGTCCCTCTTGCCCTTTTCAAAGATGGCTCCTTTGACCTCACTTTCCCCAGGCCTGATTTAGTTCCAATCTGGTCTGACCCTATGCCAGTGGCAAAGATGGCGCTTTGCTCTGGCGGTGGGGGAAGGGCTGCCTTCCAGAAGCTGCTCTGTGGGCTCGAGTGAGAATATCTTTCTTGGGGTACTCACACTTTCTCTGCGATTTCAGGTCGTCCGTCCTCAGCCGCCATCTGGAGGATTTCTCCCTTGTCTATGCTGTGTGCTTTAGCCACTTGGACTGCAGGTTGCTGTGCCGGGTGCTGTGCAGGCGCTGGCACTGGCCCTGCGGCAGGATGCCGCCCAGAGCTCAAATCTGTGTTTTCAGACGAGCTAAGTCGATTTTTTCTTCCTGGCCAGAATCCCTGTACTGTTAGAACTTACTCTGGCTGTCTTTCTAGGAGTAAAAGTTTCTATGGGGTGAGAAAACTGTGATGTTGGAGGGAGCTCAGCTAGGGCTCTGCTGCTTCTCCTCTGCCGTCTTCCCGGAAGTCCTCGTATTCTATTATCAGGATGAGCCCCAATGTATTTAGCATTCACAGCTGAAGACTATGGCTGCTTCCAACTATTGCTGCTCAATAAGCTCATGCTAAACCCATACGAAAGCTTTAGTATGCATACATTTTCTACTGTTTAGGTAAACATACTTCGGAGCATGATTGCCAAATCTTATACTAAGAAACTATGATTTTGGAAGAGAATTCTAAAATCTCTTCCAAAGTGGTTGTCAACTTTTGTATCCCAATAGCATTAAGTTAGGGTGCCTCTATATGTGTTCTATTGTAATTCTTTCTCCTGCTCTTGCTTTTTAAATATATGAAGTTATACATATCTACGCTGGGCAGAGTACTCTTGAAGAGTCATCTTACTTTTAAAGAAGAATTCCTGATTAAAACCAACCATTCAAATATGCAATCAATGTATAGCTGAACTAATTATCAAGTCATAATTTTGAAGCTACCAGTGTAATATTAATGAGAGGCCTGATGACACATGGTGGACTTAATAGTAAGTGCTAATGTGAGTACATTTCTCTGCGCAGCCTCTATCTCTCCTAAATTAATTGATTTTGAGATATACTTTGTAGGACTTAGATGCAGATTGGTAAAAATCCTATCTTCTGTCTATAAATAGCAGTATCCTGTCCTTTTCAGTTATGAAACTTAACAATGACATTGTTTATCCACACAAGGCCAGGTTGCTAATCCATGAGAGAAAAAGAAAATATTAATGGTTTCTTAATAAATGTAGAGCTGATTGTACTTGTCCTTCTACACTGGATAAAATATGCATAATTTTATTTCTTTCCTCTCACCTAATAAACCATACTTAAATTCAGTACAGAAAATGGCAAAAATTGATAGGATTTTTATAATGGAAACACATTTTCCAATTAGTGTTGGGATCTCAATATAATTACAATAAATATGATTAATTTAGCTTTCTAGGACCTATTTGGAGATTTTTCAAAAATGTCAGTTTACAAGAAGTTAGATCAAAAGATAAAACTAACCTTGTAAAATCATTGAATTAAAGATTGCTTTTAAGTTTTTCCTTCCTTGTATGTATCTTACTTCTCAAAAATATCTTTGTAAATTCAAAGACTAGTATTGTAGAATGTTTTCAAAGGCAAAATCTACAGCAATATTCCAAATGGAATTTTATGCACCTATTCTAAAACAAAATGTCACAATTAATAAAATACTTCTGTTTTATACAATCAGTGGAAACTTGCCAAAACTCACACATATGGATTTTTAAATAATTCATTCCCCTGATGTGCTTATATCAAGACTTTAACCAAAGTAAGTATTCTAGAGAGTGATAAATCTTAATGTAGGGCCCTTAACTAAGCCATTCACTGACAAATGTGAAGTAAGAAATGTATGTTGTTTTAGCTGCTATATTTTGAGATAATTCTGTGTTTAACACTGGGATTTGAACCGAATTCCTCAGATATTCTAAGCCAAGAGCATTACCAGTAAGTTATAATTCCAGCCCAGGGAAAGTATGCTAATCAAAATATAATATAAAAATACTTGATAAACACATGTACACATATCTATCTTCCTATCTCTCTTTCTCTCTCTCTCTCTCTCTCTCTCTCTCTCACACACACACACACAAACACACACGCCCTTGAATGAATTCTTTGCAGCTTGAAATTTCTTAAGGTAATTGTGCCATTAATACATCTAACTAAATATTTAAGACTACTCTACCATCAATATACTCTGAACACTTATACTAGAATGGAATTGGGCAAATCATCCAACTCAGTCTGTCTTACCTAAAGTATCCTTGCAGAGCATCACATGACTGACCACCATTATTCCTTCCTAGCAAATAAAATTGTGACAACTCATCTCATTGGCCTGGGAAATGATCATAAGTAAACATATAAAGTATGTTTTGATTTTTGTTTTCTCTTGTTCTTTGCTACTTCATTTGTTTTTAGGTCCTGGAACTTAATCTCAGGATCTTCACACTTACATGAAATTTTTTGTTCACAGCTGCTACTCTAAAACTTGAGCTACTGTTCTAGCTAGGCTTTTTTATTTTTCTTATTTATTGTGAAAGTGACGTACAGAGAGGTTACAGTTTCATACGATAGGCATTGGATACATTTCTTGTACTGTTTGTTACCTCCTCCCTCATTCCCCCTTCCCCACTCCCCCATCCCTCTCCCCCCAGGGTTTACACCAAACTGTTTTGCAAGTATTGCTTTTGTAGTTGTTTGTCTTTTTATCCTGTGTCTCTCGATTTTGGTATTCCCTTTCACTTTACTAGTTCTAATACCAGTATACACAGTTTCCAATGTACTCAGATAAGATACAGTGATAGTGCTGGTATGACCACAGGAAGCGGACACAAGGGAATCCTCAGCAATAAAAACTACTGTTTCACATGGCATGTTGAAAGTAATTACAACAGTGAAATAACAGTCACTTCCATAAAATGGAGTTCATTTCACTTAGCATCATCTCATGCATTATTAGGGCATAGCTATTAAGCTCTTGTGATGCTCTGCTGTGACTAGCCTAAACCTGTGCTAATTATTCCCTAGGAGGGAGACCATAGAGTTCATGTTTCTTTGGGTCTGGCTCACTTCACTTACTATAATTTTTTCCAAGTCCTTCCATTTCCTTACGAATGGGGAAATGTCATTCTTTCTGATAGAGGCATAAAATTCTATTATGTATATGTACCACATTTTCTTCATCAATTCGTCTACTGAGGGGCATCAGGGTTGGTTCCATATTTTCTAGCTTGGCTTTTGATGGTTAATTGGAGCTAGTTTTGCAGACTTCTGTGCCTAGGTTAGCTTTAATTTTGACTACTCCTGATCTCTATATCTCTATCTCTTAGATTTGTAAATCTGAGCAACTGGAAACTGTCCCGAGTATGGGAACTAAAATCATTTTAGCACTATAGTATAGTTTTGCAAAAAAAAAAAAAAAAAGAAAGAAAGAACAGAAAAAAGAATACTTGTAAATCAAAGCATCCTAAGTGGTCACTTCCAGGAGGACGGTAGAGGAGCAGCAGAGCCTTAGCTGAACTCCCTCCGACATTGCAGTTTTCTCACTCCAGGGACACTTTTACTCCGAGAAAGTCAGCCCATGTAAGTTATACCTGTATAGGGATTCTGTCCAGAAAGGAAAAATCAATTTTGCTGGCCTGAAAACACAGATTTGAGCTCTGGGTGGCGACCCGCCACCACGCCAGTGCTGGTGCCTGCACAGTGCCCCGCACTGTGCACCTAAATCACACAGAGGCAACCAGGGAGAAATACTCCAGACAGCAGCAGACACATGCAGATCCCAGGCTGAGCATGGGCAGGCCAAAATTGCAGAAAAAGCATGAGTACCCCACGAAAGACATTCTCACTCGCGCCCACAGAGCAGCTCCTTGAAGGTATCCCTTCTCCCACGGCCAGAGCAAAGCTCCATCTTTGACAGTGGCATAGGGTCAGACCAGACTGGAACTAAATCAGACCTAGGGAAAGCAAGGACAAAGAAGCCATCTTTGAAAAGGGCAAGAGGAACCGACCAGTGAGAGCCAGCTCCACCCAGGAGAACGCTCCCTGCCCAGGGGGGAGGCTCATCCTGGGCTGCAGCTCACACACTCGTGTGAACTCAGCCAGAGATGCCCCACATTGCCTGCTGGAATTTCTAAATTAAAACCCAAGGCAGCAAGCAGCTACCAGCGGCATGGAGCAACCAGACAGAAGAACAAACAGTTCCTGAGACATATAAATGGTCCCATTACAGAGGAAGCCCAATTCCCAGCCCTAAATGGAGCTGAATTCCATAGCCAGCTCAGCCCAGGAGGCCACCCCGCCCAGGAGGGAGGAACCTCCCCCAGGCAAGTGACTCTCAGCCTGGTAAAACAGGCCAGAAGTGCCCTGCCCTGCTGAGTACACAGTCAATTCGAAGCCAGGCAATAAAGGCAGCACACCCACAGCATATGGGAGGAGCCACAGAGCCACAGATCCCAAGACTGTTCACATCCTCATCTACAGTGGACGCCCAAGGCCAACCTTCAAGCACTGTGAAACACAGAGCCCGAAGATTTCACTCACAGGGGAGGAGGGTCAAAGCAGATCCACCCCCTGCAAACTGAAATGAAGTTAAACCAGTCAAGCAACAAAATACACTGCAGACCATTGCAAGGGAACCAGAGACTTTAGAAAGCCCACCCAAACAAGAAAGACTCCTTTTTTTTTTTTTTTTTAATTTTTAAGGTTTTTTTTTTTTTTCCATTTCTGAAACATCATTGGTTTTTTGTTTTACATTTTTAACCTGTTTGTTTTATCAAGTTTTTTTTTTTTTTTTGGATGTTCATTTTTCTGTATTTTTTCTTTAAAAAAATAATTTCCTCTGTTTTGTGCATTTGTCCTCCACTATTTTTTCTTCATCTCTCTCTTAACATTCTCATTCTATAAATTTACTTTCTGACGAATAACACCTCCACTCTTTTCTGCTTACTCTCCATTATCTATCATTTTAACCTTGTTCTTTCTACTGATTGTACTCTTTTCCACATTTCCATGTAACTGAAACTAAACCAAATCATCATGACCCCCCATAGATTTTATTCTACTTTCCTTACTACCTCTAACTTACCCTCGTGACTTACTTCCATGACCTCCAGATTCCATTGACCCCTGGTTATTGGATAGAGGGTATCCCTGCTCAATCAGAGTGAATCAAAGGGGTGCAAAGACAAAGCAGCCAGTCCAAAAGGAACTTAATGTAAGAACATATAAACATATAAAGAACTTAATATAAGAATTGCTCATAGAGTTGTCACAGTAAATAAGTAACTACTGAATACAGGGCTCAGGATTGGCTGTTATATCAAAATTGTATTCTTTAGGAACACGAAATCTAATTTTATAGACAGGTATACAAGGTATCTGTATATAATTGAGAACTTCTATGATTTACACAACAGTGCTTTGTAAGGCCTTCTTAAGGTCTTAAATGGTCCTCACAAGTGCTTGTAGGTTGGAATTCCCAATCCAAATGGGCAGAAGAAACACAAGAAAGATGGCAAACAATGGAGTCTCATCTCCCACTCAAAAGAAGCAGGAAGTAGAGCAGTCAATCAAAGACATAGAAGAGAACCCTCCAAATGCTCTACAAAGTCTACTGATAAAAGTGATAAGTGAAAAGTTTAAATTTCTACAGTCAAATATTCTAGAGCATGAGGAGGCAAAGCAAAAATCAATAGAGAATTTCATGGCCTTCACTAATAGAAGGATAATTGAACTTCAAGAGTCAAATGAAAAGATAGTTACCCAGATAAAAGATTTTAGAGACAGCACTAAAAACCAAATTAATGAAGTTAATGACGTAAAGAAGTCTATACAGGACCAAAGAGATAATTACAGCAAGGACATGGAAATCATCAGGAAAGTCCAGTCAGAAGGAAAAGAAATTTGAAATCATGTAGCTAGCCTATAGTCCCAACTAACTGGAGCAGAGGATAGAATCTCAGGAGCTGAAGATTCCCTAGAATCTATGGAGAAATATAAAAAAATCAATACAAAACCAATCCAATAGACAAAACAGATCACTCCATGAGCATCAAGACAAAATCAGGAAGCCCAATTTCAGTCTAATCGGTATTAAGGAAAACCCTGAGAAAGAAGTTAATGAGTTAATGGAATAGGCAACCTATTTAACAGAATATTAGCCGAGAATATTCCAAATATCCAGAGGATAGGCCTATACAGATACAAGAAGCATTCAGAACCCCAAACCGACCAGACCAGAATAGGACATCCCACCAACACATTGTAACCAAACAAGATCAATAGAGTCCAAGGAAAGAATCCTTAAAGCTGTTAGGGAGAAGAAAACAATCACTTACAAAGAAAAATCCATCAGAATTACCCCATACTTCTCAGCAGAGTCCATGAAAGCACGGAGAGTCTGAAATGAAGTATAACAAATCCTAAATAAAAATAACTATCAACCATTAATACTGTACCCAGCTAAAGTCTCATTCATAGCTGAAGGTCAAATAAAAGTCTTCCACAGTAAAGAAAAACTGAAACTATATATCTCCACCAAACCAGCTTTACAGAAAATCCTCAAAGATGTACTATACAGGGAAAATAATCAAGACCCCAATACAGACAGAGAAATGAACCCTAAATAGTAAACATCAGATCAAGAAATGGGAAGACACAGCTTTAAACAAGATAGCTATAATGCAAGAACAAACGATCATCTCTCAATCTTAACTCTCAACATTAATGGACTTAATTCTCCAATCAAAAGACATAGGCTCATAAGTTCTATGAAAAATCAAGATCCATCTTTCTGTTGCCTCCAAGGCACACATCTATCCAGCAAAAGCAAACATCTTCTAAAAGTGAAAGGCTGGAATCGAATCTATCAAGCAAATGGCCCCCATAAGCAGGCTGGCATTGCAATCCTAGTATCAGACAAAATTGACTTAAAATAAAAATGGTAAGAAGAGACAAAGAAGGTTACTACATACTAGTAAAGGGATCTCTCCTACAGGAAGATATAACCATCCTAAATAACTACACACAAAATACAGGAGCACCCAACTTCATCAAACAAACACTAGTGACTCTAAAAACACTAATAGACCCAAACACATTGACAGTTGGGGAATTTAACACTCCGCTTTTACCTTGGGATAAATCAGCACTCCAAAAACGGAACAAAGAAACCACAGAACTAAACAACTGCCTAGACCAACTATACTTAACCAGCATCTACAGAATATTCCACCCAGCAACACCAGAATACACATTCTTTTCAGCAGCACATGGAACATTCTCCAAAATAGATCACATCTTAGGGCACAAAGAAAATCTGTGCAAATTCAGAAGTATCAAAATCATTCCCTGCATTTTCTCAGACCACAATGGAATAAAATTAGAGCTCAACTCAAACAGCCACCACAGAAAATCGTACAATTCATGGAGACTAAACAACTCACTGCTGAACCATCAGTGGGTCATTGAAGAAATTAGAACGGAAATTCAAATATTTATGCAATTCAACAAAGATGAGTACACAAAGTACCAGCTCCTTTGGGAAACAACAAAGGCAGTACTCCATGGAAAATTTACATCTCTGAGTGCCTATATCAACAAATTGGAGAAACAGCCACTCAACAACTTAAGGAAGCACCTTAATCTCCTCGAAAGAGAACCATAAGCCAAACCCGAAGGAAATAGATGGGAGCAAATCAAAACAAAGAGTTGGTTCTTTGAAAAAATTAAGAAGATAGCAGACCCCTAGCAAACCTGACCAAAAGACGAAAGCAGCAAACCCAGATAAACAAAATCAGAGATGAAACAGGTAACATCACCACAGATACAACCAAAATTCAGAACAAAACAACGGAGTATCTTGCAAACCATTATGCCAACAAATTCGAGATCCTGGAAGAAATGGATGATTTCCTAGAAAAAATACATATCCCCAAATTCAACCATGAAAATTTAAACCTTCTGAACCAACCATTATCCAGCATTGAAAAAGAAACAGCAATAAGTGGTCTTCCATCCAAGAAAAGCTTAGATCCAGACAGATTCACAGCACAAGGCCTTCAAGACAGAATTCACACCAATATTTCTCAAACTCTTCAATGGAATTGAAAGAGAATGTTCACTACACGACACATTCTATGAAGCCACTATAACCCTCATCCCAAAACCAGGCAAGGACTCATCATGGAAAGAGAACTATAGACCGATTTCCCTGATGAACATAGATGCAAAAATTCTCAAAAAAATTCTGGCCAATTGACTTCAACAGGTCGTCAAAAAATCATACACCATGATCAAACTTGATTCATCCCAGGGATGCAAAATTGGTTTAGTATATGCAAGTCAATTAATGTAATCCACCACATCAACTGGAGCAAGGTAAAGAACCACATGGTTATATCTCTGGATGAGGAAAAGGCATTTGATAAAATCCAGCAGCCATTTATGCTTAAAGCCCTGGAAAAACTGGGATTCCAGGGAACACTCCTGAATTTAATAAAGGCAGTCTTTGACAAACCAACAACAAGTATAATTCTAAATGGTGAAAAACTAAAGCCATTCCCTTTAAAATCAGAAACAAGACAGGGATGTCCGCTCTCTCCCCTTCTCTTCAACATAGTACTAGGATTCCTAGCCAGAACAATTAGGCAAGAAGGAAATATAAAGGGGATCCAAATACAAAAAGATGAAGTTAAACATTCTCTCTTCACAGATGACATGATCCTATACCTACAGAACCCCATTGAATCTATTCCCAAGCTAATAGATGTGATCCAAAACATTGGCAAAGTTGCAGGATATAAAATAAACCCTCAAAAATCAATGGCATTTCTATATGTTAATGACCCGAATGCCAAGGCTGAAATCAGGAAAGCAACTTCTTTTGCAATAGCCTCAAAAAACATAAAATACCTTGGAATAACATTAACCAAAGAAGTGAAAGACCTCTTTGATGAGAACTTTAAAAACATGACAAAATAATTAAGGCAGAACTAAGGAAATGGAAAAACCTCCCATGGTCCTGGATTGGGAGGATTAATGTAATCAAAATGGCAATATTGCCAAAGGCTATCTACAGATTAAATGCAACACCCATTAATTTCCCAACATCATTTTTTAATGAAATAGAGGTAGCAATCCACAAGTTTATATGGAAAAATAAAAGACGAAGAATAGCAAAAACAATCCTAAGCTGAAAGAACAGTGCTGGAGGAATTACAATACCCAACTTCAAGCTGTTTTATAAAGCTATCGCTTTATAAACAGCTTGTTATTGACACCGGAACAGGCCTGAAGACCAATGGAACAGAAGAGAAGACCCAGAAATGAACCCACAGGACTATTCCTACTTAATCTTTGATAAAGGATCTAAAAAAATTGTCTGGAAGCAAGAGAGCCTCTTTAACAAATGGTGCTGGACAATCTGGTTCAACACCTGCAACAAACTAAAACTACATCCTTATATATCACCCTGCACCAAAATCAATTCCAAATGTATCAAAGACCTTGAAATTAAAGCAGACACCCTGAAAACACTAAAGGAAGGAGTAGGAGAAACACTTGGGCTCCTTGGCACAGGACGGAAATTCCTTAACAAAGACCCAGAAATGTGACAAATCAAAGAAAGGATGTATAAATGGGACTTCATCAAACTGCGGAGTTTCTGCAGGGCAAAGGACATAGCTCACAAGATAAACAGAGAGGCCACAGATTGGGAAAAGATATTTACTGGCCATACAACGAACAAAGGTCTCATATGTAAAATATAAGCAGAACTAAAAAAGTTAAATTCCTCCAAAACAAAACCGCAAAGAACCAATAGCCCCATCAAAATGTGGGCTATAGATTTAAAAAGAGACTTCTCTGTTGAGGACATGAGAATGGCTAAGAGACATATGAAAAAGTGCTGTAAATCACTTGCATTAAAAGAAATGCAAATCTAAACAACATTGAGATTTCCCCTCATTCCAGTAAGAATGTGCTTTATCAAGAAAACTAACAATAATAAATGTTGGAGGAGATGTGGCCAAAAGGGAACCCTACTTCATTATTGGTGGGAATGTAAACTGGTTCAGCCACTCTGGAAACCAGTATGGAGATTCCTAAGAAGGCTAACCATAGAGCTCCCCTATGACCCAGCAGCCCCACTTTTGGGCATCTACCAAAAAGACCACAAACAATAACACTCTAAAGCCACCAGCACAACAATGTTCATCACAGCGCAATTTGTCATAGCTATAATTTGGAATCAACCCAGATGCCCCTCAGTAGACGAATGGATCAGGAAAATGTTGTCCATATACACAATGGAATTTCATGCCTCTATCAGAAAGAATGACATTGCCCCATCATTAAGGAAATGGAAGGACTTAGAAAAAATAATACTAAGTGAAGTGAGCCAGACCCAGAGAAACATGGACTATATGGTCTCCCTCATAGGGAATAATTAGCACAGGTTTAGGCTAGTCATAGCATAGGATCACAAGAGTCCAATAGCTATACCCTTATGAACACAAAAGATGATGCTTAGTGAAATGAACTCCATGTTATGGAAACGACTGTTATATCACTGTTGTAATTACTTTCAACATGCCATGTGAAACCGTTGCTTCTATTGTTGATGATCCTCTTGTTTGCCCTTCCTGTGGTCGTACCTTCACTATTTGTTTATCTTATCTGAGTACATTGTAAACCGTGTATACAGGTTTTAGAACTAGGAAACTAGGAAACTGTAAGGGAAATCCAAAATCTAGAGACACAGGGTAAAAAAGACAAATGATTACAAAAGCAATACTTGCAATACTGTTTAGTGTAAATCTACTGAACAACTCATGGGGGAAAGGGTAATGGGGTGGGAGGGAGGGCTGAATGAGGGAGGAGGTAACAAACAGTATAAGCAATGTATCCAATGCCTAAAGTATGAAACTGTAACCACTCTGTATATCAGTTAGAAAATTGTTTTAAAAAGGCAAAAAAAAGATAAATAAATGTACTCATTATCTTGTTTATGTAACTGCATCTACTCTGTATATCACCAATGCAATAAAATAAGAATTAAAAAAATAAATAAAATAAAAACATCCTAAGTCAGGACCCATCTGAAATGCAGTATAAGTGGCTCTCTTCAATATTCATGACTAGAGTAATCTCAGCCAGCTTTCTACTACCTCAAAGAAAAAGTATGGAAGGTAGGTGTCCGGAGGAATACGATGCTGATCAGTGGCCACTTTAATAGACACTGAAGCTCTCTGGGGCTTTACTTGTAGATATAGAAATGTGAGGTCCGTTGTCTTAAAATGACTTAAATTGAGGACTAATTAATGTGAAAAAAAGGACATGGTATATGAAAAAGGCAAACAGAGGTGCATTAATAGAAACAAGCAGAATGAGAGTCCATGAATCATGGGACGTGACATAATCTGAACCTTCTCTCCCAGCTGGCACTGGAGCAACTTGGAGGCTTGTTGTTTACTACTCATACTGTTTCCCTGCTTGAATGTAATGGAGCCTCAGTCTAACCAGTCCTGGTAATTGAGAACTAACTCGTCAGTGCCTTAAATTTGTCTGTCTGTCTGGCATCTCACTGTTGAAAAAGGTTATGATTGGCAAATCAATGCTGAGATTGGGAGGACTCTGGTGTTCTGAGTGTGAGCCAAGGAGTCTGGTATTTCTTTTTTTTTTTTTTAATTTTTATTATCAAACTGATGTACAGAGAGGTTACAGTTTCATATGTCAGGCATTGGATACATTACTTGTACTTTTTGTTACCTTGTCCCTCATACTCCCTCCCCCTTCCCCCTTTCCTTTCCCCCCCCTGAGGTGTACAGTTCACTTACAGCAAACAATTTTGCAAGTATTGCTTTTGTAGTTGTTTGTCTTTTTTTTTACCCTGTGTCTCTCAATTTTGGTATTCCATTTCATTTTCCTAGTTCCAATACCAGTATACATGGTTTCCAATACACTCAGATAAGATTACAGAGATAGTGTAGGTACAATCACAGGAAGGTGATACAAGAACATCATCAATAATAGAAGCTACAGATACACATGGGATGTTGAAAGTAGTTACAACTGTGATATAACAATTGTCTCCATAACATTGAGTTCATTTCACTTACCATCATCGTATGTGCTCATAAAGGAATAGCTATTGGGCCTTGTGGTGCTCTGCTATGACCTGCCTAAACCTGTACTAATTATTCCCAATAAGGGAGACCATAGAGTCCATGTTTCTTTGGGTCTGGCTCACTTAATTTAGTATAATTTTTTCCAAGTCTTTCCATTTCCTTACAAATGGGACAATGTCATTCTTTCTGATAGACCCATAAAATTCCATTGTGTATATGTACCACATTTTCCTGATCCATTCGTCTACTGAGGGGCATCTGGGTTCATTCAAACTTCAGAGCTTCTTCACAGCAAAGGACATAGCTCGCAAGATAAACAGAAAGCCCATAGACTGGGAGAAGATCTTTACCAGCCATTCAACGGACAAAGGCCTCATATCTAAAATATATGCAGAACTAAAAAAAATTACCTTCTTCCAAAACAAAACCACAAAGAACCAATTGCCCCATCATCAAGTGGGCTAAAGACTTACAAAGAGACTTCTCTGATGAGGAATTGAGAATGGCCAAGAGACATATGAAAATATGCTCTACATCACTGGCCATAAAAGAAATGCAAATCAAAACAACATTGAGATTCCATCTCACCCCAGTAAGAATGTCATATATCAAGAAAACTAACAATAACAATTGTTGGAGGGGATGTGGCCAAAAGGGAACCCTACTTCACTGTTGGTGGGAATGTAAACTGGTTGAGCCACTATGGCAAGCAGTATGGAGATTCCTCAGAAGGCTAAATATAGAACTCCCCTATGAACCAGCAGCCCCACTTTTGAGTATCTATCCAAAAGACCACAAACAAAATCACAGTAATGCCACCAGCACAACAATGTTCATTGCAGCACAATTTGTCATAGGGAGTCTGCTATTTCTAAGCTCTTGGCCATCGTGTTAATTTTCCAGCTTGCTGTGCAGTTGTGGGCTTTGATGGACTTACTTTCTCATATATATGTATATATATGTATGTATGTATTGTTTTAATCTTATTGTTGAAAGAAACAGACTCAGATTGGTTCAATAACTCATCCAAAGGCAACGAATTCATAAATAGAAGAATTTATGAGTCTATGCAGTCTTCTCTTTAGAAGTATCTTTATCAGTTTCTACTGACTTAAGCCCACATGATAATGTATTTACATTGGAATGTAGAATGATTGCCAGCCCTTCATAGTGTACAACATTTGTTAGCAACAGATTCATTGAACATACACCCTTTCTATATTATTATCATTATTATTATTATTTGCAGGACTACAGATGGAACCCATCAGGGTGTCATACTTGTCAAGCAGACATTTCATCACTGAGTTTTACTGTAAGTCTTCTACCCAAACTTTATTCTTTGTTTTATACATAATAATGGGCTGTAGGATCTGGCTTCTTTTGTTCCATGAAAAAATTAAAAGAATAAACAGGAAAAGCAGAGAATTTTTACTCTTGTTTCATTTTCTGTCTCCATGTTCTCCTTCCTCATTTCTTCTTTCAATCTCCATATTTAGTCATTGAAAATTCTCCTTAGACAGATACTGTGTCGTAGGTAGATGGTAGGGTAGATTAGATTTACATAGGTATGGATAACGATGACAGAGCAGTGTTCCAAACCCAGGTGGCTTTATCTAAGATCCATGTGGTTCTTCTGTCTTAGGGAAGCAGGATAGACTAGGCTGATCCAGTATTCAGTTTCTGGATAATAGAGCTCCACCTTCTTTTTTTTATATATATAATTTTTATTGTCAAACTGATATACAGAGCGGTTACAGTTTCATACTTTAGGCATTGGATACATTGCTTGTACTGTTTGTTACTTCCTCCCTCATTCTCCCCTCCCCTTCCCCCTTTCCTTTTCCCCCATGAGTTGTTCGGTAGATTTACACTAAACAGTTTGGCAAGTATTGCTTTTGTAATCATTTGTCTTTTTTACCCTGTGTTTCTCGATTTTGGTATTCCCTTTCAGTTTCCTAGTTCTAATACCTGTATACACGGTTTACATTGTACTCAGATAAGATACACAAATAGTGAAGGTACGACCACAGGAAGGGGATACAAGAGGATCATCAACAATAGAAGCTACTGTTTCACATGGCATGTTGAAAGTAATTACAACAGTGATATAACAGTGGTTTCCATAACATGGAGTTCATTTCACTTAGCATCATCTTTTGTGTTCATAAGGGTATAGCTATTGGGCTCTTGTGATCCTCTGCTATGACTAGCCTAAACCATAGAATCCATGTTTCTTTGGGTCTGGCTCACTTCACTTAGTGTAATTTTTCCAAGTCCTTCCATTTTCTTACAAATGGGGCCATTCTTTCTGATAGAGGCATAAAATTCCATTGTGTATATGTACCACATTTTCCTGATCCATTTGTCTACTGAGAGATATCTGGGTTGGTTCCAAATTTTCGCAATGACAAATTGTGCTGCAATGAACATTGTTGTGCTGGTGGCATTACTGGGATTTTGTTTGTGGTCTTTTGGATAGATACCCAAAAGTGGGGATGCTGGGTCATAGGGGAGTAGAGCTCTACCTTCTGTGATTGTAGAAGCAAGAACTAAGGAGAATGGCATGTGTACACTGGGTGGCATATAAAGCTCTGCCTGAAAGAGCATTTCACCTCTATTCATCCATCCCATACCAGAAGTTTTCCATGCTCACACCTTATTTTAAGGACATGGAAAGCTATGAGATCCTATCGTGAGAAGCACCTATATCCATTTATCTCTGACTTCACTCCTGTTAAGTTCAAAGGACAGGGTACTTCCCATTACTGCATTCTCTTTCACTGTTTCACTTATTCATTCAGTCATTCAGTAAGTATATTTTACACGTTAGGCACTGGTGTATGGAAAATGATCAAATTTAAAATGAAGAAAATCAGTATCTCTCATGAAATTTAGGTTGCAAAGGAGGAAAAGAATACATGTAAAGTGAAGGTGATTATGACATGATATCGACGAAAGCAGGAAAACGATGTTGCATAAGATAAGACTTCTTTGGCAATAATATTATTATAGTCTTTCTTGCTGAAAAAGTAAAATTAGCCAAAAACTTGAAAGAGAGTAGAGGATAGCATGGACCATATTACAATGGGGTCAGGGAAACCATGCTATTCAGAGAGAACACGAATACCGTAAAAAAGTAAAACAACCTAACAAAGCCAAGAAGCACACCAGGAAAGAAAGGCTTGGGAGAGACAGTGTGGTAGCACAAGGAAGCACTAAATATCCTTCAACTTTGATATTCTCTGGAAAGATTTCTTCCTTGTCAGCCAAGTGTCTTTTCTCTTGATTTGTTCAACCTGATGAAAATTTCCTGCCTCCCTGTTTATGTTCTTAGAGGATTGCCATGATAAATTGTTTGATTAGTCATCAAATGGTGTCTGAGACTCATTTTTGGTGCATATCAAATTAAAGACAGAGAAATCACTCCTTAGGACGAAAGCTGGTCAACTAGGATTACTCCAAGTCCTAGAACATGACAACGAACTTGCAGATTTCTGACAAAACCCCCTTGCTGTAGTATAGAAAAGTATTTTGCCATGACAGCTAAGATATTCAGCCTGAATACTCACACTAATGGATTGACTTATTGTTAAGTGACAAGATTATAGAAAGAGCAGGTTTGGAAGGGAATGTAGCAATTTAAAGTGTCTATTACATATCATAGAGAATATTAGTAGAAAGTTTGATATCAATATCCCACATTTGAGAGTGATGTTCAGCTGCCAGTGGACTCTTACACTTCAAAGCAGATTGTTAGTATACAGAGTATGTGAGGAAGTATCTAGTGTTCTGGATCAGTCTCTTACAAACTGGATATCAGAGAAGGAAACAGTCTAACATTGAAAAATTCAATGGAGTAAAACAAAAGGAGCAACATGTCCTAGCATTCAAGTAAATATAGTGTTTTAAAAAGGACAAAATGATCACCTGGTTGGAAGCAATGAATACACCAAAGATGAAGAAATATAAGAAATGACCAGGGGTACTGTCTATATGAAATGTTTATGTTTTGTTTTTAATGCTGATCTTGAAGCATGAACTCAGGACCTGGATGCTGTCCCCTGACCTTTTTTGATCATTGCCCTCACAGCCGCACTTTTGGGTGTTTGGTGGTTCACAGGAGATAAGAGTCTCATAGGCTTTCCTGCCAGGGCTGACTTTGAACCATGATCTTCAGATCACAGCCTCATGAGTAGTTAGGACTATAGGCATGAGTCACTGAAATCCAGCCTTTTGCAAAGATTTCTGATATGGATGATGGAAGAAGTATTGCTGTAAAGATGAGTCAAAGCTGGACTACAGAAGATTGAGGAGAGAAAGAGAAAAGTTATATATAGAGAAACGAATCTGGTCACATGTTAGTCTGAGAGAGTACTGTGTTCAGAACGTGCAAAGGACAGCGACGGAAATGAAGCAGGTAGCCACCTCCTTGATGACAGCAAATATTCAATGACTTTCGGCCACATTATTTCTCTCAACCAGAAATTCTCTTGCCATAGCCTAGTGTTATTTATTCTCTAGAGTTTTATTTACTTTATGTATTTACCAAGCATCCCCTTTTATTTTCTGATCTTTTTCAGTCTTCTTTTCTTTATTTCCTTTTATTTTTATTTGAGCAGTACTAGGATTTGAACTCAGAACAGAGAACAGTGAGTAGAGACCATTTGCTCACTTGAATTACTCTTCCAGCCAAACATCTTCCTCTTATACTGTTCTTTAAGGAGTAACATGAGCTACTGTGCCTCACATGAATCCAAACTGGACTGGGAGCTGAGATAATTGGTGTGATTTAAATAACCAGTTTTCCTCAGGTTTACTGCCCTCCTGAATATGGGAAGATGCATTCGTGATTTATATTGGTCCTTCATGTTGAAAGCACAATAAGTTAGAAATTGAAGTGTGTGTGTGTGTGTGTGTGTGTGTGTGTGTGTGTGTGTGTGTGTATTCTGAGGCTTAAACTCAGGTCTTGGGTATTGTTTCAAGTTATTTGCTCAAGGTAGATGCTATACACTTCTAGCTTTTTCGTGGAAAAGTGGAATTTATTCTCATTGACTTTTCTGCTCTGGTTGGCTTAGACCTCCATTCTCAAATCTCAGCTCCATAAATAGCTAGGATTACAGACATGAGACACCAGTGCCCAACACAAAAAGATCAAGATAAAGAAGGAATAACTTTTGGGATGAGATGCTAGCCTGATGGGAGTAGAAGAATAAAAAGGGATCACTTCATTTCTTGATCATATATAGAGTTACTAGCACTAAGCCTTGCTATTTTTGCTACAATATCAAAAATAAACAAGGGAATTTCTTGCCTTTATGTTGTTCTTGTTTCAGTGTAGGGGTCATTGTGGGACACTTCCTGAAAGTACATGAGATACCTGGTTAAGGCATCAGTAATCAGGGAATGAAGTGCTCACCAAGGTGCCATATTTCCAGTGAAACTGCAGGCTATGAATCTTGGAGTCATGGAAAGTCTAGATTTCCATACCATCAGAAACACATCCCATGAGACAATGCTTGGACAATCATCTCAGAAGAAACACATTTTGCAGTCCACCATCATAATTAGGAACCTTGTATTGTGAATTAAATTCAATACTTGGTTGTTTTTCTTTCAATTTTACTATTGGAAACACTTGTTTTATTTGTATATACATTTTTATAAAATGGTGAAGCCTCATTAAGTTGGGAAGGAAATCACAATGACTCCCATCCGTAAACATGGATTTGATTAGTAGGCCTGGCCTCTCCCAGCCCTCTACCACAGCACTGAGCCCTCACAGGCCAGGCTCTGCGGAGTCAATGCCACCCACAATGGACAGCAGCATTTCAATGCAAGTTCCCTGGGATCATCTTTTAGGGAACTATCAGCTTCAGAGATCAGAAAAAGACCCTTGGCAAGAGAGTAGTCTGCTACTGACATCCACACATGGCTTT
The DNA here is from genome assembly GCF_023159225.1 of Perognathus longimembris pacificus. NCBI lineage: Eukaryota > Metazoa > Chordata > Mammalia > Rodentia > Heteromyidae > Perognathus > Perognathus longimembris. Next base: position 1,860,890 of record NC_063180.1, on the reverse strand, counting down.
ATCATGGCTCTGAGAGTCATCACCACAATTGAAATGGCTTTAATGTTAAATATTACTTTCAGAAAGCAAAAGAGGGATAAAGTGAGATTCTTATTGCAATTAACCACCAAAATTTGGAACTGGAGTTGTGGGTAAAGTGATAGGGTGCCAGCCTGAAGGAAAAGGCTAAAACATAGGGCCTAGATCATGGGTTCAAGCACTACCACCAGAATATAAACACAGACACACACACATAGATACACACACATACACACACACAAACACACACACACACACATACACACACACACACACACACACACACACCACGTCAATATGTAACTGTTCTTGCCAAGTACAGTTTTGTAAATCCAGCTAAAAGCTGGTAGCAATACAACTTTTTTAAGGTTGATTTTTCAATCATATGCATTTTAGTGCAGCTCACATTCTGATAAAAAGTTACTTACATAAACTAGATATTTCCAATAATCATGGACTCTGTACCCCACACATCATGCCCCAACATCTATCCTTTCCATTAATCATTTTGGGTTCGATTTCAGTAAACAAACTTCTCTATTCATGTCCAAAATCAAGTCTATCCCTTTTACAAAGTCTAATTTATTTATTCAGGTGTACTGTCTGCCTTCTTTCCTCTATATTTTTTTCTAGTAATAGGATTAGTAGCAATACTTTTATTATCTCCTAGGTGTGTGTGTGTGTGTGTGTGTGTGTGTGTGTGTGTGTGTGTGTGTGTATTACCTAACAGACATTGCAAACATAAAATATCTTCATTTAGTACTCTTGAAAACAATCTCTGAGCTGAAAACTTATGATTCTGAGTATAGATGAGGGTACAGGCATAAAGCAGTAGGAAGTCTTTTTGTGGACACACAAGACTTTGATTATGGTATGGAGAGTAGAGGATAGTTAACCTAATATATTTGATGAGTCTTTGCTGATTCGACATCCCCTTTGGCATTGTTTTCCACTTCTACTACAGGAAACTTAATGAAAGATTCACACTGCGACTTCTTATCAATGGTTGATATGGATCAATTTTTTATGTGTGCCTTCCAACCATAGCTTTGAGAACATTTTGCTTCATCCACTGAAAATACAGACAGCTCATATCAATATTTAAGCACATGATGGACTGGAACTATTTTAAACCAAAATAATGTGTGAATTTCACATGAAATGGATGAAGAATAAAAATACTACTAGGCATGATACCATAAGACAGGGATGAAATAAGGTTTTTGTTTCTTTTTATAGGACACCTGAGTTCTTCCATTTTGAAGATAGTGAAGCTGATAATGATCATTGAGGCCAGGTGCTGGTGTCTCACACTTGCAACCCTAGCCACTCAGGAAGCTGGGATATGAGGATCTTGTTTTGAGGCCAGACCAGGGGGCAAAATTTATGAGATATTTATCTCTAGTTAATAATCAAACAACTGGAAATGAAGTTGTAACTCAAGTGAGATTGTGCTGGCTTTGAACAGTGGGAATATAAACTCAAGGACAAAAAACAGGCCCTGAGATCGAGATGCAGCACTGGTATACAAAAATAATAATGATCATTGTGTAAATCTAACACCTAGAATCCTTAAAATCCTTTCTCAGGATTTTATTCTGAATTTATTTTTTACCCTCTGATTCCCAGTCTCCAAAGACGTTCTATGGTATATAAATTGTACTCATTTTGGCATTAAGAATGTTTTCTGTCTATGTGGGAAAGAACTTTTACAATACAAATATACAAGATCCAATGTTTCTTTCTGCAGAGAAAGCATCTGATTAGTGGAATATATACAATTGCAAACAGAATTATTAAATCAAAACACATCTTAATCACTCTAGCATATCACTTTTAATGGGCAAATTTATTACCCCAAGAAGGCATTGCTAAAAATATTAAACCAAATCATCAAAATTCAAAGACAGGTCTATAAAATGTGAAATTTCATCAGCAAAGAGCACAAGGACAGCTATGTGTAGATTAATGGGCAGCCTGTCAAGTTGTTAATGTATGCCTCAACCATCAAAACACATGTGATAATTAGTAAAGTATTTGGCCTGAGCAGTAACAGATATAAAATAAATTAAATCAGGACACCTTCTGCATTATTAAAGCATTTGGTTAGACAATATTGATAAATCACATGTACAGAATAAAAAGCCCCATAATGGGATCCATTTTCCTCTAGTCATGCTGAGCACTAGCAGTGGCCACTTCCTATAGTATTCTACAAATTGAGGTTTGGGATGAAATCTATACACTTAAGTCTCTGAAGAACCCCAGGATGTAAACAATTACCAGTTTTATAACTTGAATATAAACCAATATCTGTAACTAGAATCAAAATTGAGATTTCTTTTTTTTTTAAGCTGTTCAGAGATACTCTCACCCAAACAAACAGTGTTCTGTATTTTCTTCAAAGCATATGTTTGGAAACACAGAAGGCAAAAATTACAAACCAGAACAAAAATGATAGAATAAATAAATCCATTTTCACTTTGTTACTGGTATATATTATGACAGCAGATGGAGGTGAAATATTGAAGCTTTACCAAGGCAAGTATATCTGAGTAGTAAAGATAAGTGCAAAGTGTCATAGAAGTTCATTTTGTTCTTTAGTTGCAGGTCTGGGATATCTATCTTGATATCTGTCTTCATATCTATGTTATAATCATGAATGCTAAAAACCAACTTGACCCAACAGAGAAACAATTGTAATAGGCAACTTTGGAGGTAGATATTTCCTATAGAATAGACTAGTTAAAAACTACAATTTATTTTTGGTTTGCTATCCACTTCAAAGGCCCATTCTGTGTAGGACTAGGAATTCAAAACCATGGGAGGTATCAAATTATCAAACTTGACTTTAGACAAAGAAGAGTGCTTTGGGAATATGCTATGTAGCATCTCACTGAATCCAAGTGTTGCTTGGGGTCAGTAATTCTTTCTGCAAGCAATCAGCACAAGACGCTCCTCCAACACAGAAGAAGGTAATTTCTGAGAACATAGACTGAATGAAGTGTTCTTACATAGAACAGAACATATATATATATATATATATATATATATATATATATATATATATATATATATATGCTCAGGATGACAATTGAACAAGAGCCTTCAAAGCTATTGTTTTTATTTTTTCTTTTCTCCCTTTATTACCTTTTTATTTTTATTGGTTAATTTTATTATCTAAGTAATTGTACAGAGGAGTTGGCATTCAATAAAGTAGTTTATGAATACACCACTCTGTCATCATTTTGATATTATTCCCCCAATTCAATCCACCTTTTCCCTTATTTGTCTCATTTCTGTGGTATATACAACGAATTCTTTGTCTGCATTCTCTCCCCTTCCCTCCTTCATTCATTTACCCTTTCCCTTTGCTCCATCCTCCCTTCTTTCAAATACCAATTTCTTGGTACTTGTTTTGCTGTGCTTTGACTTAATCATTTTACAAAATTATACTACATGAACTCTATACAGTCCATAATACCTCTGATAATTCATTTGCACCTGATTGCATACTTCTTGATATATTCTGTATAGATATATTGGCACATTCTCCCTACTAAAAATGAAGGAAACTATGTCAACTGTGTTTCTCTAAGTTTAGTTTACTTTGCTTAATATGTTTTTCAAGTCTTTCCATTTCCTTAAGAATTATACAACATATTTTTTCTGATGGATAAGTAGAAATCATATATATATAATATTTTCTTAATCATTTCATCTACTGAAGGGCATTTGGGATGATTCCATATCTCGGCTATAATAAATAATACCACAATGAATATGGTTGTTCTGGTAGCCTTAGTGCAGCGTTGTTTGTACTTTACTTTATAAATGTCCAGGAGTGTAATTGTGGGATCATAGGGTAATTCTATGCTTAGTTTTGTGGGGAATCCCCATAATGCTTTCCAGAGTGATTCTATAAGTTTACTTTCCCACCAATAGTGTAATAAATTTCCCTTTGGTCAGCATGTGTTATGGTTAGTTTTCTTGATAATGGTCATTCTAACTGAGATGAGGTAGAATCCCAGTGTTGTATTGATTTGAATTTCCTTTATGGGCAGAGATGTTGAGCATTACTTCATATGCCTAATGGGATATTGACTTAAAGAGAGATTTCTCAGAAGAATAATTGTTGTATTTATTAGATGTTAAATTAATATTCTTCCGCAAATGAAAATAAAAGAAAGGTCTGGGAATGTGACTTAGTGGTAGAGGGCTTCCCTGCTGGTATGAAGCTCTGAATTCAATCTCTCGGTACCACATAAAGAGAAAAAGTTGGAAGTGTTGCTGTGTCTCAAGTGGTAGAGTGCTAGCCTTGAGGAAAAGAAGCTTACTAACAGTGCCCAGGTCCTGAGTTGAAGCCACAGGACTTGGATAAAAAACAAAAAGAAAGAAAAGGAAAGAAATCTATCAGATAAATTTGGCCCATTCTGTTAACAGCTTTCCAGAAAATGAGCTCATTTCAAAAGGCAATGAGCTTTTCATCAACTAAGGTATGCAAATGTTGAGTGGCAGTATGGGAGAGTTGTTGAAACTTTTAACCTCATGAGTGCATATTTTACTAAAATGTGTATGATGTTTTAAGAAATTAAACAATTCCCTGAAATTTTCAGTTAGGCAATTAGAACGCATAGGGCTTGTAACTTTAATTTGAATGTTCAGTATTCTTTGTAAGATTCATGTGAACATCTTGTGGTATGTTTAAACACTTTGTCAAATATGTAATCACCTAGTACTTGGCCCAGAATAGATTTACATTTATATACCTATGCTGATACCCCCTTCACTTTAATGCTTTTGTCTTCATTAAAGAAATTGAGAAGTTATTTTACTGGGCCATCATTTGATAAAACACATTTCTCAATGGTAAACAAGAAAGATGATAGCTGTGGTAGACTTGATAGCAAATAATAATGTCAGATTTAACATGTATATATGTGGGAGGAGTAATCACGTACTCATTTTACATTGATTAGAGAAGAATAAGAGACCATTGCAAAAAATTAGTAAATGTGTGAAAATTTTCCACAAAATGTGTTTTATACCAAGTTATTGAGGTTTCCCCCACTTAGTGAACATTTAATTCAGATGCAAACTATTGCCTATTATTATATATTGCATTATTATGTTGTATTATATGAGTTTTTTCTAATGATTAATAAAAAATATCTTAAAAAGCCATGTAATAGTTTTCATGTAAACTGTAATTCAATCAAGTCAGCCCATTGTTTAATATTTATCCTATCAAACACAATGTAGTTAAAATTGTCTTTTAAACATTTTTTAAAGCTTATCTAAGCAACAACATTATTAAATGTCTTTTTCCTTTAAAATACAGTAAAGCTTTGTATGGTAGCATAACTATGATTCCAGCATATGAAAGGTAAAGGAAGTCCAATGGTTCAATCCACATACATACTAAGTTCTAGACTCACATGAACTACATAAAGAAATTCTACACATTAATTCTAAGGGAGTTGGATGTAGTTCAAAGGCAGAGTGATTGCTAACATATGTTAGATCCTAGGTTCAATCCAGGTTAAAAAAAAAACATTATGTTTAAAATATAAGATGGGGAAATGAATTTAATTTTCTTCCTCAGATAAAGCAAGTCCTAGGATCTGAGTGAACTTGCAAGCTCAATTTATACTTGCTCTTCTGGTCCCAGGAGTAATGACATAAAATCACCAGTGTGTAGGAAAAATGTCACAAAAGGACATTAGGTAACAATTTTCAGACTAAATGTGTATTTTTGTCACACATTTGGATTTAAATATTTTCTACACATAAAAATTTTAAGATTAAATTTTATTTTACTATAATTTACTACTGTTTGCAAATTATTAATGCTGTTTTCACATAACTTTCTATAACATAGCTTAAGGCTCAGTCTTATTCTTTTCTTTTAACTCTTACATTATTCCTTAATATATATGATTAATAATTTTTTTTATTTATTGCTATTAAAGGAAAATGAAAATTAGCCTAGTTTTTCTCATACTTAGAAACATTACTTATCGTGTGTGTGTGTGTGTGTGTGTGTGTGTGCATGTATGTCATACTAGTAGGGATTGAACTCATGGCATTGGCACTGTTCTTTATCTTTGTTGCCCAAGTTTGGTGCTCTACAACGTGAACCACATTTCCATTTCTGACTTTTTTTTCTAATCAACAGAAGATCAGTATTTCTGAGATTGATCTGTCCTAATTGGCTTCAAAGCACAGTCATTAGATTTCAGCCTCCTGGGTAGCTAGGATTACCAACCTGAGCAATCAGTACCCAACTGACCTTTTGACTGATACTGTAAACATGTTACAATTGGTAGAAAGAATTTAAAGCATACATACACATAATGTAAGAAATATAGTACACATACAATGAATATACCAGAGTGAATTTGCAAATAAATATAAATCAGTCACTATTCATAATTCTAGTGGTTAGAAATAATTTGAATTGCTTTGAAAATTAATCATGTGTATTGCTTATGTTTTTCTATAATGTTTGACCCTGTGCAAGGTCAACGATAGACAGACATTTCCTAGAGGTGTTGCCACCAAAATTTCTAGTTTACTCTTACACATTTTATAGATTTTCCTACAGGTTTTTTTTTTTATCAGTTTGATTTCAGAGTATATGTAATATTTTGCTATGTTAAGAATGCTGTAGCAAACATATTCCAGTATACCACATTTTCTTCAAGAACCTGTTGTTGTAAGATGTGTAACTGGTAAAAGAGGAAAAAACATATCTATTTTTTGTCTTTAATTTTGTAATTATTCTTTTGTGGTTGTTGAGGGAACCCTGTTGCCCACCTCTCTTCTTCAGTGCTACTTTATTGTATACAACTGTGGGATATATGTGGTTATATTTTTCTTCTACTTGTCTAATTACTGGATTTTGTTTTTACTTTTTTTAGGTGATAATTGTCTTCTCCTTTCTTCAGTTACTAACAATTAAATTGATGACATTTATAAATTTATGACATTTTCTTTTTTTCTTTTTTCTTTTTTTTTGCCAGTCCTGGGCCTTGGACTCAGGGCCTAAGCACTTTCCCTGGCTTCTTCCCACTCAAGGCTAGCACTCTGCCACTTGAGCCACAGCGCCGCTTCTGGCTGTTTTCTGTATATGTGGTGCTGGGGAATCGAACCTAGGGCCTCGTGTATCCGAGGCAGGCACTCTTGCCACTAGGCCATATCCCCAGCCCCGACATTTTCTTTTTAACTGATTGATAAGTTTGTTTATTATTTATTATAATTATAAGTTAAATATTTTTGCGTGTCAGTTGAATTGTTCAATATATGTTAGTATACAATATTTATTATTTTAACCATTTGTGAATGTAAAATTTAGTGCCATATTTAATACTCAACGTTATCTGTATCCAAAACTTTGTTACTTATCCTAACACTAATTTTTCCATTAAGTAAAAACTCTATTTTTCAATTATTTCTAACTCTGATGATATCTATTTTACGTCCTGACTTCATGAATTTGTCTTTGCCAGGTTTCTCATGTAAATGAAATCAATATTTGTCCTTGTGAGTCTGGTTCATTTCACTTCTCATAATGATTTCAAGACTTTTCATATTATACTATATATCAACATTTCATTCATTTTTTATGGCTGAAAATTACTATCTCATTCTACAAATGCCAAATTTTGTATATCCATTTATCTCTTGATGGGCATTTAGATTGTTCCACAGCCTGACTATGATGAATAATGTGACTCTGAATAATGGTGCAAAAATACATGTTAAAACTCTTTCTTTCAGTTTCATTTATTTTAGCTCACAGTCAGGAGTGCAAAAACTGGATCAAAGGACAGTGACTTCTCACTTTCTATTGCAAGCCTCTCTGTGTCAGTTCCATGATGTTTCTAAAATATTTACATTCTCTCAAACAAGGTGCATGTATTCCTTTTCTCTGCATCACTAACAACACTTGTTACCTCTTTTCTTCTTATTAATACCCATTCTCAATGGTGTGATTTTAATTTCTAGTTCCCGGGTGTTTGGTGATTCTGAGCACATGTTCTCTTGATTTTTGCTTATGCTCTTTGGGAAGGCATCAATGGAAACTCTTTGCTCTCTTCTTTTTTCATTTGGGTTATGTTATTTGTATATATTGCTATTGAGTTGAAGGATTCTGTAAATATATTGTGTACTACCTGCTTATCCCAAATTTCCTCTCATATGGGACGTTTTTAATTTTTGAATTGTTTCCTTTGTTTTATGGTGCCTCTTGAGTTTAATGTTGTCCAACTGATTTGCAGTTCCAAGTCTTTTCAGTCTCATGTATTGTAATTTGATTTTTGTATATGATACAAGATAATTGTCCAATTTCATTAGTTGAATGTGATCCCAATCAGTGAATACTGTAGGGATCCTTGGAAGCCCAGACTTAGATGTTGAGTAGTCAGTTGTGCGAGCTTCCTGGGTCCACTGGTTATGTTTACACTCAGACTCCCCACCCCACTCCCATGCCCAGAAGAAAATTTTCTCTAAGGAGATTCATTTCATGCCTTGATTAGTAGGAAGAGCTGGCATTCACTGCTTCTGCTTATGGGAGTCTTACTGTTCTCTTACTGTTTCTAGCTCACATTCTAGAGCTACTACTTCTCCATGCAGTATTGGACTCAGGTCAAAACCCAGAATTCTCTGTGAATAGAACTTTACCAGAGACACTGAGATATATTAGACTTTTCAGAATATTTCTCATCCACAATTCCCTCTGTTTTCTGTAAGAGTACTAATGATACTCAAGCTTACTCAGAACCTACAGATGAGATCAGGACACTGGCCATAGCACAGGACTTTCTGTAGTTTGGGGGGGGGGATATTTGCCTTTTCTGACATCAAAGTGAAGCTCATTCCTAGACTCAGAGGTGTTTTTTCCCCCCAACCATAACAAAGATTGACTTAACAAAGGTGACTTGCAAAGGCAAATCATCTCCTTGTATTCTTCCATCATTATAATCACCTTCTGAGCCTTTCTTATTCAAATTAAAACATTGTACTCTACCTATCTGGATATGCAGGATTATTTTGTCATATTGAGATCAATCCATTAACAATTTGATTTCAGTTGCAATATTTATTCTGTGCACTAGTTGTCGTAAGATATAAACAAGTAGTATGGATTAGAAGATAGACATAGGAGGGTGGGGGGAACTTAATGTTTTCTATTACAGTCCATACTCATGGAATTTAACCTTTCCAAACTCATGACTTTATCAGAGGCAAAATAAAACCAAGCTTGTCCCACTCTCATTATTTTAAAAATAGATATTACATTTAGTTTGGCCTGGTCAGTATTCTCCTCGTTATGCCTGTTGTGTATCTGTAATGACAGGCATGTATCACTATACCCAACATTTTATTGATTGAGATGGGATCGAATAAGTTTCTACATGGGCCATCATTCAAATTGAAATCCTCTGCCTTCCAATCAGCTAGAATTACATGTCTGAATCACCATGTCTCATCTACATTTTCTGTTTTGCTCTACTTATGCTTTCTAAGTTTCTTTGTTAGCTTTGCAAAGAGATTGTTCCTCTTATATTCTGAAATTAACTGCTTCTGCTATTATTAATGCCATCATAGATATTATTTCTTGGTAATGATTATGTTTCTTTAAAGTTGGCTTGAAAGTTTCTATGCAGGATGTTTGACTTGAACCGAAGTACTAAAATGATTATTACACTCACTTGGTAGAAAGCAAGTAAATTTACTTCCTATATGGAAGGATACAAATCCAGAGAGAAGAATAATATTGCTTCATTATTACTGCTGAAAGAAATGATGACAATGTGCAGTAACTCAGACTCGTGTATTTTCTTAGATAGTTGAAGTTGAGAAGTCAAAACATTTGTAGAAAGCCTTGTGGCATCTCTTAGTGACAGTTCATAGAGAAGAAAGAGATTCAAGGACAATGTTAATTTAAACTCTTAACCACTCAGTCTAATATGTTACATGTAGCCTTCTAAAGGAATTCTTCTCTGGCTTCAGGTCATAAATAAAGCCTGAAAGGGAGACACGACAGCAAATACAGCAGAAACTCATAGGATTATTAAAATATGTTCTGAAAAAAATTATTTCAATAAACTGAAAAATAAAAGAAATCAGAAATATTTTTGCATATTAACTTACCAAATTTGAGTCAAAAGAATAGAGGAATTTAAATTAATCAATAACAAATAATAACACTGAAGAAATAATAAAATGATTAATTACCAAAAAAGCTAAGGGCTAGTAGGATTAGTTACTAACACCAATGTTCCCCAAATGATTCCATTAAAAAGCAAGAAAAGAACCAGGCACCAGTGGCTCACACCTGTAATCCTAGCTACTCTGTAGGCTGAGATCTGAACATCTTGGTCCCTGAGAGTCTTATCCTTACCAAAATTACAGAAGTGGAATTGTAGCTCAAAGTGGTATAATATTAGCCTCCACCAAAAAAGCCCAAGGACATTGCCAAGGTCCTGAGTTTGAGGTCCAGGATCAGCCCCCATCCCCTGCAAAAGGAAAGAAAAGAAAGAAACTGTTAGTCTACAGAGTTAGTATTAAATTTTGATCGAAATCTTTACCCCAGCCTCTCCCTTCCTTCTTTCCCTCTCCTCCCATAAGTTGTAAAGTTGGTTTACACCAAATGGTTTTGTAAGTATTGTTTTTGGAATGGTTTGTCTTTTTATGCTTTGTCTTTCCATTCTGGTATTCCCTTTCCCTTCCCTTGTTCCAATACATGCATATACAGTATCCAGGGTACTAAGATCAGTTACAGTAATAGCAGGAGTAAAACCACAGGAAGAGAATATGAGAGAAAAACAAAAAGGCACTATTACATATGGCATGTTGTGATTATCTACAGCAATGATATACCACTTATTTCCATAACATGACTCAAATCTTATGAGGACAAAATTAAAAGAGAAAAATTTAGATGAGTATCTTTGAGAGATATAGGTGCAATAATCCTTAGTACAATCCTTACATTTGAAATGAACTATAGCATGATCAAATTGGTTTCTATCCAGGAATGTAAAGATAATTCTACATAACCAATTCAATAAATACAAATTAGAACACAAATAGGATGAAAGGCAAACATAACTTAATAATAGAAAATTAGACATAATTTCATGATCACGAGTCTTGAGTAATGTAGGTATACAGGACTTTACATCAGTAGTTTAAGGGCTGAATATGACAAACCAATAGGTTTCCCCTAGTAACTGGGGAAAAAACCTGAAATTACTTCCTCTAAATAAAAAGATGACTATTTTGTCTCATTGATTAAGACCATTCATATCCAAATTAGTAAGGTTAGGCAAAACAATTAACTAAAATAAATAAAAGGGATGTAATTGTAAAAGGAAGGAATCAAATTATTCTTCTTTACTTTATTCTGTACTTAAAAACCTTAGAGTCAATTGAAAAACTCCTATAATTGATAAACACCTTCAGCAAACTAACATATTGCAAAAAATATGTACAAAAGCAGACATTCTCGTATCAATAATTAACTCTCAGAGAAAGAAATCAGGAATGCAAGCTCTGTCACAATAATCTCAAAAATAAAGTCTTTAAGTCAAACAAAATGAACAAGGCAGACAAATACTGCATATTTCCTTCCTTATCGGGAAACTTGAAGATAAAGATAATATAAATGTAGAAGTTGTTCTGCTAGGTAAAAATGATGAATTGAGGGATAGTGATAACATACTGGTCAAGATGGTAGGAGACATGACAAACAAATCATGATCTGTATGTGTATGTCCTCATGAAATTCATAAATTTGTATTATTACCAGGTATTCATTAATAGCCACAATGAGAAATAGTTAAGTTGTATTTCTTCTAAATATTTATTATTCAGGTGTTCATGTCTTGTTCATTTGCCAGTATTGGCTTTATTTTGTACAGGATAGGATCTAAAAATCATTTCTAAGCATTTTCCTTGTACAAGTCAAATAGTCCAGCCTCATTTATAAATATTTCACAGTTTTTATGTCCCCAAATTTTCTATATGTTCTGATTAAATATATAACATGTTTTGTTGGAATATGTTCTTTGGGCTGCTCTGTTATTTTACATAGTTAATATATAGTGTTCACATATAATTTTTATGAGGTTGATATTTCCTTCCTTACTGGGTAACGACATCCAGAACTTTCATGTGTTTCATGGTCATCGACATTTCTACTATGATAGAATCTCTGACTTTTGCCCATCTTAGTATTAGACTATTTTTGCATGAATTCATTCATTATTATATATTTATTATTGGCTGTTTCACTATAGATACCTTAATATCAGACACTATTTAAAAACTGATCTTGCTTTCCCAATTCCTTAATTTTTTTGCGAGTTCTGGAGCTTGTACTCACAGCCTGAGCACTATTACCTGAGCTTCTTTTTTGGACCAGGCTATCACTCTACCACTTGAACCACAGTGCCACTTCTGACTTTTTCTGTGTATGTGGTATAGCGGAATTGAACCCAGGGCTTCATGCATGCCATGCAAGCATTCTACCACTAAGCCATACTCCCAGCCCTTAAGGTGTTTTGATAGAGATTTTTTTTATTTTTTATGAACTAACGTGTCACTTTTCATTTTTCAACATTATTGCTTGTATCTTGAGTAAGTAGACTTTTCCAATCATAGTTTCTCTAATATCCTCATGAGGTGATTAGCTTTGATATTTGAACACATGACCACTTCCCACCACATAGTTTTGTAAGTCCATCTCAATCAATGATTGGGAGGCACCTGTTATCCCAGCTGAAGTAAAATGTCTGGGTGCAACGGTGTACAAGTATTAAACCCAATAACATAGAGTGAAGTAAAAGTAAAGTAATTAGAGCCCAGGTGGAACAGGTAATACAGTGCTTTGAAAATAATCAACACAACGGCACTGGATTTGTGAATCAAGTGGTAGAATATCTGCTCACAGGTTCAAGGCTGTGAGTTCAATTCCTACTACCATCAAGAAAAATAAAGAAAAAGCAAACAAAACTGACATGATTTATTTAATTCATGGATTAATACTAGTTACTGGTTAGTTTTTGTGGATTTCTATTGAAAACTTTTTATGTACACAAACCTGTTGAACTCAAATAAATCTGTCTTCTTGTTCTTGCAGGTACACTTCTAGATCTCAGGGTGTGCTGCTGCTATGCTAACTACATGGTATGTTATCACTTTCACCAACATCATCTGGACAAGAGATTTCTGAATGGGAAATAAACTGCAAAACAATTTCTTAGCTTAACACAATTAAAGCACACATTCTCACACTGCTGGCCTATGAAACAAACCTCAGAGGAGTGATGGTGCACCTGTTACCATGGCCAGCCACAAGGGCTGTGGACTTCTTGCCCATATAAAAAAAGAGCACGAGCAATTGCAATTAAGTGAATGTGAAAGAGTTCTATAACTTTATTTTATTGCATTCTTCATTTTTTTTTTTTTTTTGCCAGTCCTGGGGCTTGTACTCAGGGCCTGAGTACTGTCCCTGGCTCCATTTTGCTCAAGGCTAGCACTCTACTACTTGAGCCACAGCACCACTTCTGGCTTTTCCTAATGTGTGTGTGTGTGTGTGTGTGTGTGTGTGTGTGTGTGTGTGTGTGTGCTGAGGAATCGAACCCAGGGCTTCATGTATGTGAGGCAAGCACTCTACCACTTCCAGCCCCTCTTCCCAGCCCCTTTTCATTAACTTTTCTTGCCTTATTGACAGGGGTAGAATACAATGCAGTACAAAATCATGATGAGAATACAAATTTCCTTTTTCTGGTTATGTAGATAAAACTTTGAGCCATTAAATTTTTCATGGTCTCTTTACCTTTAATTCAACTAATGAATTTTCTCTAAAATTTTGGACTGAAAATATGTATAAAAGCAGTAAGATAAATTTTATGTATCTGTTAAAAATAATATTGTTGTGTACATTTGCTGCCCTGAGGTATGAACTCGGGGCCTGGGTGCTATCCCTGAGCTTCTTTGCTCAATTAATTACACTCTACTACTTGAGCCACAGCTGTATGTCAGGCATTTTTGGTACTGACTATCTCACACACGGCTCCTCAGGTTGGCTTCGAACCACAGGTCCTCGGATCTCAGTCTCCTGAGTAGCTAGGATAACAAACATGGAGCATTGGCAACTGGCTTTAAATTTTCTTTTTAGTGGGTTAATATAATGAATATGATAACAGACTTGAGATTCATCTTGTATTTCTAAAATAAAGTAACTTTACTATTACACATTTATCTTTTCTTATCTAGAATTGATTTACTTAGAGTGTTTTTAATCCTCTTTTGCTGTTTATATTCTTTTATTGTAGCATTCTTCCAAAATTTGGGTATTGTTGTTGTTTGTACTAAAAAATAAATAAACTGTTAGAGAATTTTAAATTATTTTCTAGTTCTTATAAATTGTATTTTTAATGAAGTCTGTTCTTCTAAATTGTTGACTTCATTGCTGTAAAGTTGTTAATTCATTGCTTTTTAGTGTGCATAAATATCAAATTTGTTTCTTTCCCTTCTTCGTCCCTTATTTTTCTTCCCTTCTTTTCTTCTACTTTCCTTCCCTGCCTTTTTTCTTTCTTGTTTCTTCCTTTTTTCCTCCCTCCCTCCCTTTCTTCTTTCTTCCTTTTTTATCTTTCCTTTCTTCTTCCCTCCCTCCCAGTTTTCACTCCCCCAACTGCTCCTTCTCTCTTTCTCTTTCATAGTCCCCTCTTTTATTTCTCCTCACACTGTCATTGTTTTCAATTTTAGTAGCTGATAAATATTATGGTGGACTTATTCGTCTTTGTGTAATGAATCACAGTTGCTATTTTACTTCTGAGACAAGTTCTCACTTCCAGTCTGTCTGCAATCTTGTAATCTTTCTGTCTAGCATTTCTGAGTGCTGGTTTACAGATGTGCAATGTAACAATCAGTCATTTTGAACATTTTAAGTATACTCTATTTTTATTCTTTATAACATTCATTTCTTCCTTACCTTTTTTCATTCCCCTTATTTCTGGTTTATATGCCATTCGTTACTAACTTGTAGCTCTGTTATTGTTATTAAACTCAAGGAATGTCTGTAGGAGAAAAAGCTGTTCAAAAGAAATATTCTAATAAGTGTAAATTCTGCAGCAGAAGGTTAATTTCCTTCAATTCCCACTTGCTTTCAATTCTTGTCCAAGATATTAAATTATTTATGTATAGCACTATGCTTATAACTGTTTCCATCATAAGGTTTACTGGTTAAGATTCAAGGCCTTATAATTGCTGTTAAGATAAAGTTTAGTCCCTCAAACACTTGAATTCATCTACACTCTAACATTATCCAGGAAGTTGTTTACACATTCTTAAAAACTAGAAAACTTAGGTAATCTAGTATTTTATTTCCATATGTGGTATGTCTTTTGTTCAAAATTATATTGCTTCATAAAATTATTTTATAAATAAGCTTAATTAAGATAGTGTTTAATGGAAACTGACTTCTAAAACATTTTAGTTTGCTGTTATGTACAGATAGGTAACCAGTAAATATCCTTGATAATAAACGAATTTTTATTGATTGTGTTTTTATTTATTTTTCTATACAGTGTATGAGATACTATGTATGGGTTAAAATAAGAGCCTTGCTTTGTCAGTGTTAAGGTGTAGAGGAATTCCATACAAATTGTAAGTGGAATTCAACTCAGAAAGTTAAAAGTATGTATTAGCTTATAATTAATGTAGCTGAAGTTTTATGAGAATGTCTTCTTATAAAACCTTTCTCCTTTTTTCTTAGCTTTGCGATGTCATCCTGGTGAATGGTCTTCAGAAGTAATTAATTTCAATCCTCTTGAATATATGGGTCCTATGTTAGGATGAGTTAAGCTGAATCTAGTTGATATGCCTTCAAAGATTAGAAGCATTGCTTCATGCAATCTACAGATATTTACAGACTATGCCTAAAAAATAACCTGACAGTTTCTTAAGTCAATTGTTTGAAGAGATTTGTACAGCATTATTTTAAATACCTTTTGATATGTCAAAAACAAAGTGTCTAGATGAGTGTGGATTAGAACAATTGAAAAAATCCTCTTTTTCTGAAATATTTTCTCTATATATATTCAAAAATTATGTGATGTTTTCCACAAATATTTTTGTCCTTAATCCGTATATTTTCTGCAATGAAATATCCAACTGAATCAGTTGACAATTATAAAATTCTATGCAACTGATCAGGTTCTATAACAATATACAAATTTAAGTAGTAATAAAACTAACATTTAACATAGACACTTTTCTTAATAGATAAATATGCAGAGGTAATATGAACACAATATGTTTGAAAAAAACGTTTAGATCACAGGTGGGACGAGCAGACATTCCCTTTGACTAAACACATTCAAAGCTATATCTCTGCACAATTAGAAATCTAAAAAAAATCATAGACCTAAGATAAATCAGTCTTAAAGTAGTTAATGTAGTTTCGTGATTATAACATTTGACGATGTAGTTACATATTGCATACCTTAATAGACTATTAATAAAAGCCAAACTCAGGTCTTTATCAGTAAAATTATCAATAGAAAGTGTGTAAGAACAATTGAATAATTTATGAACCATATTTTCCTGGCTCTTATGCTTTGAGTGGTTTCCTCAAATACTTTCAAATTGCTGATAATTTTTTCCCCAATTTTCATAGTATAATTTCAATGTGACAAATTTCTATTCATATTTCGTATTTAAACTCCAACACAGACATTTTCTCCTCTGCTTCCTTGGACACACACACACAAACACACACACACACACATATATAATTTTTTGCCAGTCTTGGGGCTTGAACTCAGGTCCTGGGCACTGTCGCTGAGCTTCTTTTGCTCAAGTCTAGTTCTCTACCACTTGAGCCACACCATCACTTCTGGCTTTTTCTGTTTTTGTGGTACTGAGGAATTGAAGCCAAGGCTTCATTCATGCTAGGCAAGCACTCTACCACTAAGCCACATTCCCAGCCCTCCTATGTATATTTTATATTACAAACTTTGTTCGGCTATTACGTTTTTATGCCTTTCTTTCATCTCTCTCACTAACTCTTGAAAGAAGAGGGAACACCGAATACTCATCATTTATATGAATAATTATTACTAACATTATTTTCTATAAATGTTCTAATTTCTGATATCTTAAAATATAAAATGTTGTTAAAAGAAAGTGAATGATTCTAATAACAGTATCACTTAGAAAATATATGTATTCACTATTAATACTATGGCCAAAGTGATATGAGATTTCTTAAGTTTTTATCACAAATAAGCACACAATGCCCCTTAAGTTGTAAAGTGCATTTCCAGCATAGTGTCTTGTGAGTATCACTGTTGAATTGGTTCATCCTTTGTCTTTTGTCTCAGTATTTCTGCGATTCCCCTTTTCATCCCCAAATCAATTAAACTTATATAAAATATAAATGGTACTGAAATAAAAAAAAACAATGACAACAGGGGATAAACCAAGGGAAAAAAATTTAAAATGGAAGAAAAAAGAAATAACTGCGTATAGTGCACTAAGGAAAAGAAAGAAAACCTCTCGTTTCCATCTCTTGAAGTTCATTTAGATTAGCATCATTTTATATGATCATACATAGCTATTGAGTTATTGTGATTCTCTGCTAGAATTATCCTAGACATATACTAATTATTAAAATTGAGAGAAAATAGGCATTTTTTCCAAGCATTTCCATTCCCTTATGAATGGGGCAAAGCCATTATTTCTGATGGAAGCATGAATTCCATTCTGTATGTGTTCATTGTAGCATTGTTTACTATAGCCAAGATATGAAATCAACCCAGATTCCCCTTGGTAGATGAATGGATCAAGAAAATGTGACACACACACACACACACACACACACACACACACACACACACACACAGACAATGGATTTCCATTTACTCTTGTATTCAGCTACAGTACTAGCCTTTTTATCATCCAATTAATGCACTGAACTTCACAATCATTGCTGCTTCCATTAAAAAATTACTTAAAAAATGAATATGGAAAAACTGGAAAAAAAATGAGTGAAGTAAGCCAGACCTAAAGAAACATAGCCTGCATGGTTTCCCTCATTTACAATACCTAGAATATGTCTATAAATCTCTAAGTTAATCCAATGGACATGGAAAAGGCAAACAATTACAATTGGACAAATTTTTTTAAACTGCATTCTAAATATTCACACAGTGACAACAAAGGAACATATTCCTAGGCGAGGATCATAATTGTTCAATAGCTATGTGCATATGACCACATAAAATAATGCTTAATGAAATTAATTCCAAGATATAGAAAAAAGGTTTTGTTTTTTTCCCCAATTTTACTGTGTGCAGTTATTTCTTTTTTCATTTTTTTGTTTATTCCCCTTTGTCACTGTTTCTGATTTTGTATCCTTTGTCTTGAATATAAGGTTATCTGATTTGGAGAGGGGAAGGAGAATCACAGAAACAGTGGGACAAATGGTGAACCAATTTAGCAGTGGTCCTCACTAGATATTATGTTTAAAATGAACATTATAACTTGATGGGGAGGGGGTTTCAGGATGAGAAACAGTGTGAGAAAGTAAGGTAAGGGATAACACTTTTCAAAAACAAATGTGCTCATTACCTTATTTATATAACTGTAACCCCTCTGTACATTGTCCTTACAATAAAATTTAGATTTAAATAAAAATAACTACTATATGATATAGTGATGCTATTCCTGGGCATGTATCCAAAATTTTATGTCAGGATATAATAAAGATACCAATGTACTTTTCTACATTTTTTATCCTAAGATATGGAAAAGGCCCAAATACTCTATCAAAAATCAATAGATCAAGACAATTGTATATATAATCTATGTGTTACATGTATGTATATATGTGTGTTTATTACATATGTACATCAGAAAGAATAATATTTGCATGAAAATGGGTAGACCTGGAAAAATATATTAAATGAAATTAAAACCTACATGTTTTCTCTAATATGTGAATGTTACATTTAAAGTATAAACACATAAAACATACAGGGATGCACAGGTATATACATAAACATATTTATGTATAAAATTATGGTATAGGCATATGATAATTCAAATGGTGTAATGCCTAAGAACAACTAACTTAAAAATGAATCTTGGAATCTGTACATTGTTGATCTGTGAGGAGGGGGAAATGATGTCGAGGAGGGAACAGATGAATTGAGAGAGGAAGCTAGAATAATGAATGTAGTCATAATATTCAGTACACATATGTTAAAATGGAAGTAGATCAATTGAGGAGATGAGTGGCACTGGAAGACTTACAAGAGAATGATTAATTGCTGACATTGATTAAAATTCATTGTTCTTGTAAATTGATATGTTGTATTGAAGCCTCTTTGTACAGCTATGTAAAAACAATTATTAAGAATTCATCTAGAGACTTCCAGGAAGACGGCGGAGGAGCAGCAGATCCTTAAACAACCTCCCTCTGACATCCCAGTTTTACCACTCCAGAAAAACTTTTACTCCTAGAAAGACAGCCCAAGTTCTAACAGTAGACGAATTCTGGCCAGGAAGGAAAAATCAACTTTGCTGGCCTGAAAACACATATTTTGGCCCCAGATGGTACCCCACAGCCATGCCAGTGTTGGCGCAGGCAGAGTGCCCTACATTCCACACACTTAAAACACACAGAGGCAACCAGAAAGAAATTCTCCAGACGGTGGCAGAGAGATGCGGAGAGCAGGCTGAGCATGGACGAAATCGCGGAGAAAGCTTGAGTACCACATGAAGCACATTCTCACTCACGCCCACAGAGAAGCTTCTGGAAGCTAGCCCTTCCCCCACTTCCAGAGCAAAGAGCCATCTTTGACACTAGCATAGGGTCAGACAAGGCTGGGATGAAAGCAGGCCTGGGGAAAGAGAGGGCAAAGGGGCCATCTTTGAAAAGGGCAAGAGGGACCGACAAGTGAGAGCCAGCTCCACCCAGGAGAATGACCCCTGCCCAGGACCAAGACTCAGAGAGTCACATGACCTCAGCCAGAGGTGCCCCGTCCCGCCTGGCCCTCGGATGCTGTGGCTGCCAATTTAATCACAGCCAGAATTTCTAAATTCAGACTGAAAGCAGCGAACAGCTACTGGTGGCATGGAACAACCAGATGGGAGAGGAACAATTCCTGAGAAAGATAAATGGTCTCATCACAGAGGAATCCCAATTCCTAGCCAGAAATAGAGCCAGAAGGTTGCCCTGCCCAGAAGGGAGGAACCACCCCTGGGCAAGCAACTCTCAGGCAGATAAATGAGGCCAGAGGTGGCCCGCCCTGCTCAGTCCACAGCCTAGTCAGAGCCTGGCATTAAAGGCAGTGGGCCCACAGCAGACAGGAGGAACCCCAGTTCCCAAGACTGTTTAGCATCCCTCATCTACAGAGGACACCCAAGTCCTACCTGTGCGAACCACAGGATTTAACTAACAGGGGTGGAGGGTTAAAGCAGATCCACCCCCTGGAAACTGAAAGCAAGTCAAACCAGCTAAGCAACAGGAAAATAGACTGTAGACCAATGCAAGGAAACCAGAGGCTAGAGAGAGCCCACACAAACAAGGAAGACTCCATTTTTTTGAAACACCTTTTAAACTTTATATTCTTTTTTTCATTATTGAGATGTCATTTGTTTTTTGTTTTCCATTTTTATTTGTATGTTTTATTGGGAATTTTTTTGTCTTTCTGGGTGTTTTATTTGATAATTTTTTGTGTTTTGTGCATTGGTTTTCCAGTATTTTTTCTTTGTTTCTCCATTCCCATTCTCTTTCTTTAAAATTACTTTCCTATTACTAATACCTCCACTCTTTTCTGCTGACTGTATTGTTAACCATTTTAGCTTTGTTCTTTCTACTCTTTCTACTCTTGTGCACATTTCCATGACACTGAAAGTAAACCAACATCATCACCCCAAATACATTTTACTCAATTCTCTGCACTACCTCTAACTTACCCTCTTGATTTGCTTCCAGGACCTCCAGACTCCATTGACGCCTGGTTATTGGATAGAGGGTATCCCTGTTCAATCCAAGTGAATCAAAGGGGTTCATAGAGAAAGCCAGCCAGTCCAAAAAGAACTAAATATAAGAACAAAAATTGCTCATAAGGTTGTAACGGTAAATAAATAACTACTGAATACAGAGCTCAGGGTTGGTTGTTACATTGAAATTGTATTCTTTAGGAACACCAAATCTAACTTTATGTACAAAAAAGAGAGGGAAGGTATCTGTATATAATTGTGAACTTCTAAGATTTACACAACAGTGATTGGTAAGGTCTGCTTTGGGTCTTAAACAGAGTTCACAGGTGCATGTCGATTGGCATTCCCAATCCAAATAGGCAGAAGAAGCACAAGAAAGATATCAAACAATGGAGTATTATCTCCCACTCAAAACTAGCAGGAAGCAAAGCAGTCAATCAAAGACATAGAAGAGAACCATCAAAATGCTCTACAAAGTCTACTGATAAAAATGTTAAATGAAAAATTTGAATCTCTTCAGGCAACTATTGTAGAGCATGAGAAGGTGAACCAAAAATCAATAGAGAATTTCATGGCCTCGACAGATAGAAAGACAAATGAACTTCAAGACACCAATGAAAAGACAGCTACCAAGCTAAAAGATTTGAGAGACAGCACTCAGAACCAAATTAATGAAGTAAAGAAGTCCATGCAGGACCTATGAGAAAGTTATAGCAAAAACATGGAAATCATCAAGAAAGACCAGTCAGAAGGAAAAGAGATTCGAAATCAAGTAGCTAGCCTACAGTCCAGACTAAATGAAGCAGAGGATTGAATCTCAGGAACTGATGATTCCCTAGAACCTATGGAGAAAGATCAAAAAACAATACAAAACCAATCCAACCGACAAAACAGATTACTCCATGTGCTCCAAGATACAATCAGGAAGCCCAATTTAATACTAATAGGTAGGGAGGAAAACCTTGAGAAAGAAGTTATTGCAATAGGCAACCTATTTAACAGAATAGTAGCCAAGAACTTCCCAAATATCCAGAATACAAGAAGCCTATCCACATACAAGAAGCATTTAGAACCCCAAACCGACAAGACCAGAATAAGACATCCCACCAACACATTGTGATCAAAACAGGATCAATAGAGTCCAAGGAAAGAATCCTTAAAGCTGTTAGGGAGAAGAAAATAATCACATAAAAAGGAAAACCAATCAGAATTATCCCAGAAGTATCAGCAGATACTGTGAAAGCAATGAAAAAGTGCTCTACATCACTGGCCATAAAAGAAATGCAAATCAAAACAACATTGAGATTCCATCTAACCCCACTAAGAATGTCCATTATAAAGAAATCTAACAATAATAAATGTTGGAGGGTATGTGGCCAAAAGGGAACCCCACTTCATTTTTGGTGGGAATGTAAACTGGTTCAGCCACTCTGGAAAGCGATATGGAAAATTCTCAGAAGGCTAAATATAGAGCTCCCCATATGACTCATCAACCCCACTTTTGGGCATCTACCCAAAAGACCACAAACAAGAACACACTAAAACCACCAGCACAACAATATTCATTGCAGCACAATTTGTCATAGCTAAAATATGGACCTAACCCTGATGCCCCTCAGTAGATGAATGGATCAGGAAAATGTGGTAATATACACAATGGAATTTTATGCCTCTAGCAAAAAGAGGAGGAGGAGGGATAGGGCAATGAGGGAAGAGATAACAAAGAGTACAGGAAATGTACCCAAGTCCTAACTGATGAAACTGTAACCTCTCTGTACATCACTTTGACAATAAATAAGAAAAAAAATAAATGTAGTCACAACTTTACATACGTAACTGTAACCCCTTTGTATATTACTTTGACAATAAAAATGTAATATTAAAAAATGAAAAAAAGAATTCATGTAAAATTTTGAGAACTGATTTGTTTTGGTAAGCGGAATTGTAGCTTTTTGTACCTTAGTGTAAAGAAAACATTAATACCAACCAAGGTGATTTAACCTGTCTAGTGTCAAGTATTTGGTAATTGGTAGAGTTCCATTTCTTTTTCATTTCAACAGTAGTACTTTTTCCATAATAAGGGTTTCTTGGTGTTTTGAGTTCATGAAATGTAACAGACCAAATGCTTTTATAAGCCAGAACATTTGCATTTTAAATTGAAAGCCTGGGGAAATCAGGAATATCTCTCAGAAAATGCCTTTTACAGAGGTGAAGGCATATTTTTATATGTAGATCTAGAATTAGTTTAAGTTAAGGAAGTTGTAGATCATATTTATTCAAGTAGTAATTGTTAAGGTAAGAAAAGGAAAAAGAGCTCCTGATTGAATCTCAAATCCAGCACATGACCTTTTGATTTCGTTTATATTTTTGTCTCAACACTCTAGTTCCAGACCCAAGGTGATATAATCCATACCACTTTCCCTTTACTCATTACAATGACAGTTTTAGTTTTGAACCAGAGCAAATCCTCTTTCACACACACATTTGTGGCCTTCATCCTCCTGTACCCTGAACCATTAGGAATGCCCCTAGGATAAAATGTATTCTTGACCTCTCAAATATATCCTTCAAAGTTTAATTGCTCATTCTCTGGAGTTAGAAATTTTTTGCCTATAATATATATGTTGTCCACATATTTATTATGAGACCCTTCACGCTATAGCCCTCTATTCCTTTTTTAATGAGGAATTGATTCCAATGATCCCTGGGACCCTGGCAATTAGCTTCATCTTGTTTTAATTTTTTTAATTTTCATTTTTTCCAGTCCTGCGCTTGAACTCAGCACCTGGGCATTGTTACTTAGCTTCTTTTGCTCAAGGCCATCATTCTACCACTTTGGGCCACTTTCACCACTTTCACCTTGTTCTGAGTAGTTTGTTGGAGACCAGTATAACAAAATGGAGAGACAAAGGACAAAGGGTGAACCAATGCATCACCAATACTCACAAGACACTATGTTGGAAATGAACTTTACAAGTTGGTGGGAAGGAATCGGGAGGGAAAGTGGGAGAAAAATGAGACAGGGGAGCAACAATGTTGCACAAGAAATGTACGTATTGCCTTACCTCTGTAACTGTAACCCCTCTATAAAACACCTATACAATAAAATTAAAATTAAAAAAAGTCACACGTTCTTACCTACCCACTATTGCTTCCAAATTCAGTCCTTAGATATCAGCATACTGAGTAACCAGGATTATAGGCATGATCCATCTGCCCCTGGATGATAAACCACATCTTCAAATGTAGTACTCAAAAATCCCTTTGAAGAAGAAATAGAATTAGGTACTTAGTACAGCAGACAGATTCCTGAAAAATCTCCACCCACAACCTCTGACAGTATTAGTCTGACTTTACCTTTATTATTCTACTTAATGACCTTGGAAATCAAGAAGAAAGTTTTTTGGGAATTTGTGGCTACACAAAAGATCAACCCATACATAAAAATGCATTTCATCCAAGCTTTGTTTGATTTTTGTCCTTCGATTTGGCAGTTACAACCACATTTTTAAGGGTCAGAGATTTGAGTGCATTTCATCTTCAGTAGGTGGAAGGAATTACTGTTAAAAGGTACCATTTTCAGGACAACCAACAAACAGATTTAGCGGAGGATAATTACAAAGCCAGATTGCAAAGGTTTGGCTTACTTGCTAAAAGAAGAGAACAAGATACATTGAGAATAGCATTATTTTAAGTGCCTAATAATTGTCAAATTTTGGCACTTAATAGAAATCAGCATGTAATCCTGCTGATTTACTGAGTTCTCTCTCACTCTGATATATTTCCATTGTCCACGCCAGGAGTTACTCCTAAATTGTTAAATTATCATTTTTATTCATATAATTTTCTTCCCCCCTTTTTTTTTTGCCAGTTTTGGGGATTGAACTCAGACCCTGAACACTATCCCTGGATTCTTTTGCTCAAGGCTAGCACTCTACCACTTGAGCCACATCACCACTTCTGGCTTTTTTCTATATATGTGGTGCTGGGGAATTGAACCCAGGGCTTCATGCATGTGAGGCAAGCACTCTACCACTCGGCCATATTCCCAGCCCAATTTTCCTCCTTTTTGTTGGATATCATTAAGAGAGTTTGGCTTATATCTTAGAAAGTAAATAAATATTTAATAATTAAAGAAAAATCTTCAATGCACTCTCTAAGACTCAACTTGTTGGAATTGAAGATGTTGCTCAAGAAGAAAAAGAAAAAGCTGATCAAGTGCTTGAGGCCCTGTGGTCTAGCCCTGATATTAGCACACACAAACACACATAAACACACAGAGAGGCTACAATAGTCAGTAGTAACTTAGTGCAAAGAAATAAACACCTTTCCATCTTATATCTTAATTCTGGGAATTTTGTACTTATTTTCACAGAATCACAGTGCACCTAAAAGAATTAGAGAAGAGGGACAAACACTCACTTTTCTAGGATGATAAAATCATTATGTTTCAGGGATTCAGACACCTGGAAGAAATAAACCATACATTATGCATCTGCACTATATAACCCAGCCCTTTCCCCACTCTTCTTAATTTCATAGGATATATACATTTAATTCTGCTCCTCTTCATTCATCTATTCCTTTCCCCTTGACCCCACTCCACTCCAGTGAGTATTTTACATTATATTTTTTGTTTATTATTTGTATTTTGTGGATTAGGGGTTTTCAACTTCCTGGAGTGCTGAAGGTATAGGTGTGTAACATCATATCTTGCTTTCCTATATTTCTATATTGCTTTTTATTCTGTGTTTTTCAGTTTTGAAGTCTATTACATTCTGTTGATCATTCATCTTTTCTAATGCCTAAAATAACCTACTTCGTTTTTTAACTATCTACTACAGTGTAGCAGCACACACAGAGACACACACGTGTATGTATGTATATATGCATGTATGTATGTATGTATGTATGTATGTATGTATATCAATCATGGGGCTTACACTCTGGCCTGAGCAGTGTCCATGAACTTTTTTTTACTCAAGGCTAATCCTCTATCACATTGAGCTATAGTACCACTTCCATTTTTATGGTGGCTAATTGGAGATAAGAGTCTCAGGGCCTTTCCTACTTGAGTTTGCTTCGAACTGTGATCTTCAGATGTCAGCCACTTGAGTATGATTATAAGCATGAGCTATAGATCCTGGCTCCATAATACTTATAATATAACATACACTCTGCTAGCACCAGATGGGAAACATCTGTGTAACAAAGTCTTATTAAGGTAGTTCTATTATTGTCTTTGATTACACTTGAAGAAAGTAAAAACCATAGAACTTAGTAAGTTGTTTGAGATCATCATGGTAGTGAGGATTTTAATAGGATCAAATACAAAAAATATGGTACCTACTTCCAGAATCTGTATGTAATTTTTATTGGCATCTCATCAGCTAACAAGCAAATTCTTGTCTTTAAACAATCCAGCACAACCTACAGAACACTATTCTTCCTAAATATGAAAAACATTAGAGACTTTATTGATTTACATTTGTTTTATATCTAAGAACTCTAGCAAACATGGAGAATGAGATAAAAGAGAAGAAGGTATGAGCAAAGAGGTTAAAACCTGAGAATCTGAACAAGTTTAGCCATAATGCAATAGAGAGGGAGATACATTTTTGAAACTTTTAGAGAAAACTTCTAAGGAGTAGACTGAAGCAAGAACTCATATAACTAAAAAAATCAAGAGGGGAACAATCATTGTTGAAAAGTTATTTTCTTCAAATGATTTCCCCAATGATGAAAGAATGATTTTGTTATAGTAATCCAATATTCAGATTGATATTGAATATATATATGTGTGTATATATATATATATATATAGTATAGGAACAGACTGTAGATGATTTGTGTTATACTTATAAAAGACTCTATATATTTCATTTTAAAATTTATTTATTGTCAAATTGACATACAGAAAGGTTACAGTTTCATATGTTAGGACTTGGATACATTTCTTGTACTCTTTGTTACCTCCTCCCTTATTTACCCCTCTCCCTTCTCTTTTTTCCTCTCCCCCCAGGATTTGTATAGTTGGCTTACACCGAATGGTTTTGCAAGTACTGCTTTTGGAGTCATTTGTCTTTTTAGCCTTTGTCTCTCGATTTGGATATTCCCTTTCACTTCCCTAGTTCTAATATCAGTATATACAGCATCCAGTGTATTCAGATGAGATACAGTGATAGGGCGAGTACAACCACAGGAAGGGATACAAGAGGATAATGAAAAAAGAAAAAAAGCTACGGTTTCACATGGCATGTTGAAAGTAATTTCAACAGTGACATGTCACTCATTTCCATAACATGGAGTTAATTTCAGTTAGCATCATCTTATGCATTCACAGGGACATAGCTATTAGGCTCTTGTGATCCACTGCTGTGACTAGCTTAACCCTGTGCTAATTATTCCCTAGGAGGGAGACCATAGCGTCCATGTTTCTTTGGGTCTGGCTCACTTCACTTAGTATAATTTTTTCCAAGTTCTTCCATTTCCTTATGAGTGGGGCAATGCCATTCTTTCTGATAGAGGCATACAATTCCATTCTGTATATGTACCACATTTTTCTGATTGATTCGTCTACTGAGGGGCATCTGGGTTGGCTCCATATTTTAGCTATGACAAATTGTACTGTGATGAATATTGTTGTGCTGGTGGCTTTAGTGTGTTCTTGTTTGTGGTATTTTGGGTAGATGCCCAAAAGTGGGGTTGCTGGGTCATGGGGGAGCTCTATGCTTAGCCTTCTGAGGAATCTCCATACCACTTTCCAGAGTGGCTGAACCAGTTTACATTCCCACCAATAATGATGTAGGGTTCCCTTTTGGCCACATCTCCTCCAACATTTATTATTGTTAGTTTTCTTGATAAAGGACATTCTTACTGGGGTGAGGTGAAATCTCAATGTTGTTTTTGATTTGCATTTCTTTTATGGCCAGTGACATAGAGCACTTTTTCATATGTCTCTTGGCCATTCTCATTTCCTCATCAGAGAAGTCTCTTTGTAAGTCTTTAGCCCACTTGTTGAGGGGGCTGTTGGTTCTTTCTGTTTTTGTTTTGGAGGAATTTAATTTTTTTTTAGTTCTGCATATATTTTAGATATGAGGCCTTTGTCCATTGTATGGCCGGTAAAGCTCTTTTCCCTATCTGTGGGCTTTCTGTTTATCTTGCGAGCTATGTCCTTTGCCTTGTAGAAGCTCTGCAGTTCGATGCAATCCCATTTGTCCAACTTTTCTTTGATTTGTAGGATTTCTGGGCCTTTATTAAGGAAGTTTCATCCTGTGCCAAGGTCCCCAAGTGTTTCTCTTACTCCTTCTTGTAGTGTTTTCAGGGTATCTCTTTTTATTTCGAGTCTTATAAAGATTCTATGTATTTCTAATAAACAGGCTTTAATATTAACCCTATCTGATTGTTACAAGGACTAAATGTCACATTTTAAAATTATCCAGCAGAAGTTTCAACACTGAAAAGAATTTAATAAACTAGTTTCTTCTACTTTTACCACAATTGTCGCTAAAATTAAAAGTGTTGATTCAATAGAGTAGATTTCCCCTTTCTCTACTATACAGAAATAAAATTTCAGTATTAGATTTTACATTATCGAAAATACAAGAATGAGTGAAGTTCAGCTTAACTTCTTAACACAATTGAGTAGGACAAAAGAGGTTACAGTTCAGAAAATTACTGTTTCCTGGTCTGTATATTATATCTCAGACATTGTGTGTAGTAGTTACTAATTACAGATAGAAAGAGACTATGTTAATTGCTTTTTCCTCTTTTTTTAACAACTTGTACTAATTTTGTCTTTTGTTTATTCTCTCTTGTTCTCCTCTGTGGTTACTTAATTTCTTTCAGTGCTTTGCTTTGATTCTTTTCTCTTTTCTTTCTCAAATAACGAATAAGTGTTGTCTATGTGGCAATCATGTGATTTTGTATAACATACCTTACAGTTGATCTATATTAACATCTATTGTGTAAAAATTTTGCACGTTTTCTTTCCACATCCATTTTACATCAATAATCTCATAGATTACATCTTTCTATAATATAACTTCTTGAATAATTTATAAAATTATTTCTATATGTTTATGCTTCAACTTCCAAATAATACTGTATAAAACACTTATATGTTTTTGTTTGTTTGTTTATTTGTTTGTTTGGTGGAGTTGACCTTTAACTATCATGCTTCTTTCACATGTTTTTTGTTTTTGTTGCTGCTGAGTATCTTTTTGTTTCAAGTTAAAGAAATCTAAAATTCTTATAAAGCAGAGTTAGTGATACAAACATACTTCAATTTTTTTTTATCAAGAAATCTCTTGCAAATTGAATTCAGGGAATTGAGCACTTATTTGCCTTTTAAAAGAACATGTGTCTGCTGTTCTAACACCTGAGCAACATTTCCATTTCTGGATCTTGCTTAGTTGGAGAATAAAGTTTGAAAGATTTGTTTGCTTGAGTTGGCTTAGAATCATCTCAACCTCACACATAGCTAGGGTTATAAGTGTGAGACAGTATAGTTTCCCTCTTAGGGAATAATTAGCACAGGGTTAGGACAGTCACAGCATAGGATCACAAAAGCCTAAAAGCTATGAATGCATAAGATGATTCTAATTGAAATGAACTCAATGTTATGGAAACAAATGTTATATCACTGTTGTAATCACTTTCAACATGGCCCTGTGAAACCATAGCTTCTTTTGTTGATGATCCTCTTGTATCCCTTCCTGTGGCTGTACTCATGCTATCACTGTATCTCATCTGAACACACTGGATACTGTATATACTGGTATTAGAACTAGGGAAATGAAAGGGAATAACCAAATCGAGAGACAAAGGATAAAAAGACAAATGACTCCAAAAGCAATACTTGCAAAACCATTTGGTGTAAACCAACTGAATAACTCATGGGGGAGAAGGAAAGGGGGATGGGGAAGGGGGGGATGTGGAGGAGATAACAAACAGTACAAGAAATGTACCCAAGGCCTTACATATGAAACTGTAACCTCTCTGTACATCAATTTGACCATAAAATAAAAATTAAAAAAAAAAGTGTGAGGCACAGTTGCCCATTGGCTCTCCATTAATCTTTGAAAAACTAGAATTGATAGAAGATATAATTATCTAGGTTGAACAATGTGTTTTATTATGGTTTCACCAATACTTTCAGTGTATCAACCAACTACCTTAGGGCTGAGAAATTCACTGCTAATACTTTTTTTCTTCTTTTTTTCTGAATAATTACTTAGTTATTGTCAAAGTGATGTTTTCTACATAAGGCAGTGGGTATATTTCTTGTACAATTTGTTACCTCCTCCCTCATTTCTCCTCCTCTCCCCTCTCCCTTTCCCTCTTCCCCCATGAGTTGTTCAGTTGGTTTACACCAAATGGTTTTGTAAGTATTGCTTTTGGAGTCATTTGTCCTTTTATCCTTTGTCTCTCGATTTTGATATTCTCTTTTCCTTCCCTAGTTCTAATACCAGCAGATGATCAGAAGAACCCAATAGGTATACCCTTATGAACACATAAGATGTTGCTAAGTGAAATGAACTCCATGTTATGGAACTTATGAACTTTTGAATTTGTTTATGGAAATGAGTGCTATATCACTGTCACAATTATTTTCAACATGCCATGTGAAACCGTACCTTTTTGTTGTTGTTGATGATCCTTTTGTTTCCCCTTCCTGTGGTTGTCCCCGCGCTATCACTGTATCTCACTACTAATTCTTATGGATGACATGTTGTATGTGTTGAAAAATGTTTTTCTCTTGTTTAGAGTTCTTTTTTCATCTTTGACAGGTGAAAACTTGATTTCAATGTGTTATATTGAGTATGTAAATTCATCGAATTTGGGTACAATGAATTTTTAATCTTGAAACCAATTTTATTTTGTATATTTTGGAAGTTCACAAATACTTGTTTCTAAAATAGTATTTCTTTCATTTTCTTGTTTCTTTTTATTTTTAGTTTCTAATAGTTTGTATATGTGTCAACTTTAATGAATCCAACCCATAAGCTTTTAAAATACTTTTCATTTTCTCTTTTGAACTTTTGAATTTCTTTTTGATTCTTAGTTTTATTTTAATAATTACTATTAAATAATTGCATAATGGTGATTAAATTATCAAAATAACTAGTATTAAAATTATATTTAAGTAGTTGATTAAAAGGATTTCAATGCAGTATGTCAGTTTATGAGTACAATGCATCGTGATCATATAGATTCATGGATTTTTTAATTATTACATTAAAAATTTGATTTAAGTTCACTTATCTAATACACTCGAAATTTACTATTTAGCTTTTTATGAATGTTGATTTTTGTTGAAATTCTCATTTCCTTCACATACTATTTTCCTGAAATTAATTAGAAGAGTTTTCTCATGTTGGTCAGTAGCTCCAGCTTTTTTCTCTGCTGTATATTATAAACCCGGAAGCAAATACTCTGACTTCTTCCAAGTCAGCAAAGAAACTGGTCATTTTGGCCGCCCTTCACCCCTTGATGATAGTTTTTGAATTCAAGTTTTCTCTTTTTGTCTAGGAGAGAAAGGCTTTGGGATTTTATTAGCCCTTGTCAACCATATTATGGTCTTCTGGATTCTAGTACACCACTCAACTTTGATTTGTTCTCTGTGAATGTTAGTCAATTTACTGAGTCCATTCTGAGATGGTCAAGAGGGAAAAAAGCAAAAATAGAATTTAAGAAAGACCAATTCCACTATTCAAGGATTACAAATTTAAAAAATCAGAACATCTGGCATACAGTATAGCTTATATATTTCCTTCTCAAGGAGAAGTAGGAGTTGGGATTTTTCTCATGACTGTGTGGCACTCTGTCAGAAAGGTAAATATTGCAGAAAGGTCGTGTAAATTCTCATACTTGACTTCCATGTGGTTCATTTCAAGTTTGTCTTATTTCTAAATTCCCACAAAGTTAATTGGTTTTAAGGTTTTATTGTTGTTTTGATTTGTTTGAGTTTTGAGCCTGAGTCTGCTATAGAGTCCATTTTGGCTCAAGATATCTGAATATATGTGGTTCCTCTGTCTCTATTTGCAGAATGGCTGGAACTACATGCAGCATGGCACCATGCTCAACATTTTCCCTTTATTGTTCAGAAATATGTTTCCATAAAATGAAGAAGGGTCTTAGCATACAATGTGAAAATATTATTTTATAATTGTGCTCCTTCTTCCAGTGCCAAATTCTTCTAACTATGGAGACTCACAGGAAAGGGTACTTGGTCAATATCACTCAGCAATGGCAAGGCTGTGTCAGCATACTCTCTGTGATCTTGGTTTTTCTGTTAACACATGCCATATGGTCTTGCAAAGGAAAAATACCTGGATAGCTTGTCTTTGAGCTCGTAATTTGATGGTATCTTTGAAAAAACTATCAGTTTATGAATGACATCCTTATTTCTCTCCATTTTCTTTTTTTCCTCTGTCTTCCTCATCTTTTCTTAAAATACTATTGAAGATAAAACTTAGGGATTGATACTTCCTAGGCAAGAATGTTACCTCTTGAGCTCTATTCAGCCTTATTCATTCCATTTTATTTTTCATGTAGGTTCTGTGATTTTACTCACATGTATTTCCATTTGCTAAGATTCATTATTTGCTAAGAAATTTAAATTCCTTTATTTGCTAAGAATTTTAAAATATCATGATTCTCCCCTTAGACATGTGAGGCTTACAGGTAGTAGAGAAGCCACCTGAGGAGGAGGTGGGATCATTTATATTAGTTATCAAGCTCATCTATAGTTCAGGGATCAAAATCTATTGAAGATGACCCAACATTGTTGTAGTTATGAATGTGGTTGATTTAGAGAAAAGTTTTATGCTACAGTGGATTGACGCTGAGGAAATAGGCTATCTGCACACTGTATAATTGAACCAGTTTAAACTGTGACTAGTAAAATCTTAGTCAGTAGTTCCACCAGTAATGGATCATTGTACATGATGGCACTTCACATGGGGTCTTTTCTAATTTCAGATCTGTTTCTGAGTCATTAGCAAACCCCTTGAGGTACATCCTATACTTCTTTATGCTAGAGAGCCCAATTTATCTCTTCTGTTATATAACTGATGTTTGACAGCATTGACACTCCATACAGTGGCTATCTGGAGCCCCTACATTTTCTTTTTCTGCTTCTTCTTCATCCAGTCCTGGGATTTGAACTCAGGGTCAGGGGACTGTCCCTAAGATTCTTTTATCTGCTCAAGTCTATCACTCTACAACTTGAGCCACAGTGTCACTGCTGGATTTTTCTGTTTATGTGATACTGAGTAATCATATCCAGGGCTTCATGCATGCTAGGCAAGCACTCTACCACTAAGCCACATTCCCAGCCTTGCCCCTAGATTTTTTTGGTATAAAAATCTTTGTTTTTCAGCTGCTTCTTCTGGTGAACATCCAAAATCCTGTGTGACTTCTTTCTTAATCAGAGGATAAAGTGAGCATAAACTTGGAGAAAAATAAGGAACAAAAGCTCACCAATAAATAACTAGGATGCCTGTAAAAAACTTTTCATCCTTCACCCTTATATGAGATGGTGAAGTTGTGCTCCTTAATATGGGTGCTAAAAAGTGGCAGTAGTAATGTCTGGACAGTATTCAGAGATCCCAAAGAGGAAGTGATTTAATCTTCCCAGGATCTGGGTACTATCCCTGTATCCCACAGTCATTCTCCAAGCTCATTGACATTTTTTGTTTATGCAGTCGTACTGAGATACTAAAGTTACTGTAGACATATGATGCAATTTCAACATCAGTTATTTTATATGCTCTCAAAACTCAGCGAATCTGTCTGGAAAATTGTACTACTTGTTATTTAGTACCCACCTCTTGGTGCAGAGACTATCCAGGTTCCATTTTGTTCTTTACTCTAACAATATCTTTTTAAAGAATGATTTAATTTTATTGTAAAGGTGATGTCCAGAGATGTTATAGTTACCTAAGTAAAGAAATGAGAACATTTCTGGTCGAACAGTATTTCTCCCTTCCTAGTTGTTCTCCCATTTTCTCTTCCTTCTGATCTCCCTTCCCAAGTTGTAAAGTTCATTTCCAAGTAGTGTCTTTTGAGTATCACTGTTTGGTTGGTTCTTTGTCTCACCATTTTGTTTCTCTTCCCCAAATCAGATAAAAGTAATAGGGGATACAATACGGTACCAAAATCAAAAACAGTAACAAAGGGGATAAATAAGGTAAAAGAAAAAAGAAAGAAAGAAAGAAGGAAAGAAAGAAAGAAAGAGAGAGAAAGAGAGAGAGAGAGAGGAAGAGAGAAAGAAAGAATTTCACAGAATACATTGAAACAAAAACAAAAGCCTCTTGTTTCCACATCTTGGAGTGCTGAACTTTGAATCCAAGTTCTCTTAGAGGGGGATGTAATGTAATAAAATATTTTTTCATAGAACATTCTCAAATGGGAGATTGGTACCAAATATGGAGTGAGAAGTGTTTCCCAATTTCTAGGTGCAATTATAACTGTTTTACTCTAATGGTCTTACTCCATATCTATGAACACCTTCTCAGTGCCCTGAAGAATGCTGACACCTCTCAGAATACAATCAGCACCTTCATCTCTCAGAAAGATGGTCTTTTCTTTGTTCCTGGTAAGAGCAGGAAGTATTGTGCTCTGGGTTGCCATAAATAGTCCTCACTCTTGGATCACCTTGGCCTTCACAAACAGCTGACAAGTTAAGGAGAAAATGCTTCACCTTCCTAGAAGGGGCACGGAAAAATGGTGCCACTGTTTTGGCCAGGTTCCTTTATGTGGCTTCCAGGATTGTGTTAAAGTGCTTAATTATCTTTTATCTGCAAGTGCCCAGATAAATTATGCCCTATTTACTTCCTTGCTGTCACTATTCCCCTCTCCTCCTCCTCATTTCTTTATTAGTTGCTCTGGTTTTTTTTTTTTTTTTTTTTTTTTTTTGTTTTGTTTTTGCCATGTTCAGTGGTAAGTCACACTGTTATGGCCATGTTCAGTCTCTCCCAGATTGACAACATTCTTACCAACATCATGAAGAGACAATAAGGATGATGAGGTTAAAAAGAAGCCATATCATGTTGAAGAATGTTTTATTACTGTTTTTGTTTTCTATTCAGGATGTGGAAATGATTTTATCTGTGTCTTGGAAAAATGCACAATTGGCTTGTTACCTGCATGATTCCTGAAGAATAATCTGCATTCCTTGTTGTTTTCCCTTGGGCTTACCTGTCCTGGCTAATTTTCTTCATTTGGCTAGCCCTTTCCCATGTTCAAGACAAGTCTACATTTTTCTTCTCCCTAGCAGCACAAGCAGCATTCAATAAACAACTGTTCTAAGCTAGAGAATTTAGACATCCTATTAATCACTCTGAGAGCTGCAAGCATTACACTCATGCATCACACTTGCTCACAGTCATATGCCAACCTGCAGATGCTTCCTTGTCCTTTCCTGTATTTAAGGTATGAGTGCCGATGTCTGTTCAGAATTTGACAGAATCTTTGTTAAAAGTGTGGTACTGGGTTGCAACAGTAACAAATTTATCTCTACAATTTTGGAGGACGCACATACACACACACACACACACACACACACACACACACACCTTCATTCTACACTGATATAAAAAGGTATGTACCTACCTATTGACAGGGTCAAGTTGTACAATTTCCACAAACTACTCTTATGCTGGGAATGTATGCAGGAAAAATAAACAGGATTGTTTAGTCTCAACTATACTGGCTATAACCCAAGGTGCCTGTAATCTTGCCAATCTGAATTGATGTACACTGAAACAGAAATACATGATATGGATACCAAATAAGAATAAGTGAAAGAATTATCTAGTACTCTAATTAATATTCAGTTCTTTTGAGTAGGGTATGTGGTAGTGATGATAGTTAGCATGGTGAAAGTGGGTATATGGTTTCTCAGATTTGGCAAATCTAGACTTTTATCACATTATTCCCCTTAGTCCTCTTTTTCTTGATGATTAAAATAAAATTCTGACTGTATTCAGAAGCACAAAGCTATGTGGCTGTGATAAGACCTGAACACAAATTTTTCACTCTGGTCTGTGCTTAGTAAAGACATTGCATGAAGCCCTGAGAGGACTGAGTGCCAAGCCATACAGGCAACAGCCCAGATTAACATCTGTAAGAGCAGAAGAAAGAAATTCATCATCTGCTTTGGATAAGTTGTTCTGCTGAGTATTGTATTTTAATTAATCTCGATATAACTAGTTGAATTAGACATTATATTTAAATCCACAAACTGAAATTCAAATTATTTGAAATTTGTTAAATATGAATTGATGACCTTTAGAGTTCAAGATAAACTAGAAATTTAATGTCTGTTCTGATCAGTTTTTAAAAATTATATTCTCTAGTTCTTTTTTTTAACCCATTTTATATTTATCATGAACACATCACATTTTTTTCTAAAAAGCAAGAGCTCCCAGAGGTCCAGTTTGGTGTAAAATTTAAGCATCCATGACTCTGAAAATGTTTACATGCTTCTCCAACACAGGCTATTAACATAGTTGCTATCTAAAAAAAAAAAAAAACATTACTTTTAGGTATCTTAGGTTGTTTGTTCAAAAAGACTATTAAAAATCATATCCTAGAAGAATTCAGCTGGTTACTGCCAAATGATACTTTGTTGGATGACATGAAGTCTCTCCTTTTTGAATGGAACCCATCTTGTTTTGTCAATTGAGTAGATTCTCATTCCCTGCTCCAGGTATAGATCAGCCTACCTAACTTAAATCAACCTTGTCAATTTTTAGTTTATGTCTGAAGGTCTCCAAATTTCCTTTATCATCTATGGCTTAAAATTCTCAGAGAAATATTGAATTACATGCTATACATGCAGTTTATAATTAATATCACTTGTGGATTCAGGCCACTCTTTCAAGAAACTAAAACATGGTATTGCCACATTTCCTCTTTTTTTTTTTTTCAAAATTTTCTCTTTATAAAAAAATAATGGAAATAGTTTATTTTCTTTATTGGAAAAAATTGGCAACATTCTATTGAATTAAAAGAAAGCTTGACTGGTTAATGAGTTGTGACCAGTCACTGAAATGCACTCAAAATAACTAGAATTTTACTGTGTTCAATCTTTAAAAAAAAACTTGTTCTATCAAACATGACTATTGATTTTAAATATAATTCATTCTTTCTTTTTATGATATAAAGACAAAGTCCCAAGAAGTACCAAAGCGAACACTCAATTATACAGCATCAGTAAGGAGATTATGTAGAGGGAAATAACATTCTAAGAGGTGTGGAAGAAAGTGAAAATTTAACAAATTTCCTATTCCCATGGATGTTTACATTGAGGTCTTCTCCCATAACTTTTTTAAAAAAAAATTACTTATTTATTGCCAAAGTGATGTACAGAGGGGTTACAGTTTCATACATAAGGCAGTGGGTACATTTCTTGTACAATTTTTTTACCTCTTCCTCCACTTCCCTCCTCCCCCGTCTGCCTTTCCCTTCCCCCCACCACCATGAGATGTTCAGTTGGTTTACACCAAACTGTTTTGTAAGTATTGCTTTTGGAGTCATTTGTCTTTTTATCCCATACCTTTTTTAATCCATTGGATTTCATTCAACAAAGCAGATGGTAACTATATGTTTGAAGTGCATTAGAATTTGTTAGATTAAACCTATTTGTATCCCCAAACTTGTGTCTCAATCTTTTTGATAAGGAAATGTATATCACATACTCCCACCATCAAATTCTATTAGAAAAATGGAAATAAATCCTTGCTATTAATTCCACTGATAAATTATACATTTAGTAAATTATTATTCAATGATTCTTCAGTATCAATAAACAAAACAATTTGGTATGGATGTTATGTCTTCTATTTACTATCCCTATTTGCCTAAAAGTTTATCTTTTTTCTGCTTTAATCCATACTCACACTTAATTAAAAAATTAGGAACAGAAAAAGGATTGTTTTAGGAATCATTATTTTCACTATATTTTACAAGATTATGTATGCAATCCATTAATCTCATGATTAAATTGATTAGTAAGAATTACACTTAATGCATTACTTAACCTTCAAACAACATGATTCAGGAAGATAACAGAATTCTGGAGTGAGTTGTTTCTTAGAAATACTTAGAGTCAAAAGTTATACACAGAGGGCTGGGGATATGGCCTAGTGGCAAGAATGCCTGCCTCGGATACACGAGGCCCTAGGTTTGATTCCCCAGCACCACATATACAGAAAACCGCCAGAAGCGGTGCTGTGGCTCAAGCGGCAGAGTGCTAGCCTTGAGTGAGAAGAAGCCAGGGACAGTGCTCAGGCCCTGAGTCCAAGGCCCAGGACTGGCAAAAAAAAAAAAAAAAAAAAAAAAAAAAAAAAAAAAAAAAGTTATACACAGTGAAGATCACTGTTAACTCCAAGTTATAATTTAGTCTAATTCAAGGAAACTACTTAAATTCTTACTGGAGAATATCCACTTCATGTATTTGCATCTCATATCTGAAATGCTTTAGTTTCACTGCAGTTTATATTAAAGGTAATGTAATATAAATATCTTTCAGAAAAGTTGCAAACTTCCAAACACCTGCTGTGTGTTGACAGCAGTGTCAACAATTCTGCTGTACAAAAATGATGTTCAATTGCAGTGCTTACTGTCAGGTGCACAAATAGTTCTGTTAGGTTATGTGGTTAGCTGGAATAAGACCATATCTTCTAATACTCTTTGCTATCTTTTCAGCTTTCTCCATATCATTCACTTTCATTGATTCTACCATGGCATGGGCAAGCAAACGTGCAAGCCTGTTTGGAGACCTCATTTCACTTCTGTTCACATGGGAAACAACCATTGACTATGTAAGCTCCAGAGATTCTGCAGATGGAAATAAGCCCAAGGTTAGAAAGGTCAGTACCAAGTGGAAATACACTCCTGACAGGTCAGCTGTTTCTCTTCCATTTCTTCAGTAATGTTTCCTAGCAACAATCAATCATATGGGTATTGATGGACTGGGCTGTCAGAACAAGACATCTTCAAATGAATCTTTGTAGATAACAGATATTTTCTCTATGTTTTGCCGTTTTTAGGAGGACATGATAATAAAGTAAAAAAAAGGATTGTTTTTATTTAGCAAAATTTCTAAACCCTAAATCTTTCATTGTTAGATATATAGCAGCCCTTAAGACAATGGGAAGCTGAGTGCTTGGGGCTGTTTTTCTGTAATCTTAGCTATTCAGAAGGCTGAGATTTGGTGGTCTGAAGTTCAAAACCAGTTTGGACAGACAGTCTATGAGATTCCACCTGAAAAAAATAACTGAAAAACTAGGATGGAGGTATGATTCAAGAGGTAGAGCACCAAGGGTAAGCAAGAAAGCTGACAAAATGTGAAGCTCTAGTTAAAACTTCACACAGGTGTGTGAACACACACACACACACACACACACAAACACACACACACCACAAGGTGTCCCAAGGGGCCCAAAATTCAGTTTAAATGGGTGCTGGTAAACAGGAAAGTAGGCATGTGGCTATCCCTGTCCTGATAGCACACAGCTCCTTCTTGTTTCTGCTGCCACATGTCAATACAGAGCCACAGTGCCAAGTCTCTCTCTCGTGTTTGTTTTTTTTCACCTAAAAATCAGATGATGATTTTTTTTTTCTTTCAGTCCTGGGGCTTGGGATTCAGGGCCTGAACACTGGCCTTGGATCCTTTTTGCTCAAGGCTAGTACTCTATCTCTATAGCCATAGCACCACCTCTGGTTTTTCCTGTTTATGTGGTGCTGAGGAATTGAACCCAGTGCTTCATGCATGCTAGGCAAGCACTCTACCACTAAACTACATTCCCAGCACCCAGATGATGAAAATGTTATGAGAAGTATTTCTCAATTACAAGTCAGCGGTCACACAGCCTGGGTGACATATTTGAAGAGTGCTGTGTTTGTGGGCACATTGCAGAAGAGATAGCAGCCAAGGATGTACCTGAAACTGGAGGACTTTGCTGGAGATAGCTAAAAGGGAAAAAGCAGTACATGGGACTGTTTCCTGCCCATCAGTGCTGAGATGCCTAGTTCTTGTCCACATTATTGCATTCCATGTTTACTGCTCAGGAATCCCCACAGTTTACACAGGAGTTTACTTCATCTTCTGAAAAATAATCTTCATTTGGTTGTTCTCTGTTTTGTTTTTCTTTCTTCTACCCCATCACCTCTTATTTCTAGTATGCTCTGTTACACTCCACTTTCATTTTCATCTCTGCTTTTTATTTCCTATCACTGTAGCCCCAAGAGCTTCAACATCATCTGCATGGAAAAACTCTCATGTTAGTAAATCCATTCATGAATTATAGGAAAACATATGCATGAGTGTACATAATATGGTATATTATATAATATATTATAAAATAATATAGAATATATTCTGTTATATTTTATATATTATATGTGATGTAAAAATTTACATCTATAAGATACATGACATATAAAATATGTAGGTATATATAATATGCATATATGTTATGTATAATATGAATATGTATATAATATGGATATATTAAATATGTAATTATTATACTTGTGCAAATAACATGTATGATCATATGCATGAATATAATATATATAATTATATTATACATAGGAATATTTATTCACATATATACATATTTATATATTTTATACAATATGGAAAGTATGCCTATGTTTTATATGATAATATAGGTATGCATAAATATACACATTTGTTTTCTCTATTTCCCCACTTGAAAATAAATGTCTATGTCACACCTTTAAATGACAAGTCACTTTGTAAACATCACATGAAATTATTCCAGTATACTTTGTGCTTTTCTCTCTTACTGATTTTTTTCATTGCTTAAATTTCAACTTCACCTCACCTCTACTGTTCTATTTTTACCTCTTCTCAGAATCGAGTAGATAATTCTTGGTTGCTATACCAAATACATATTTTTTCACTGAATGTCAAATACGATCACATTACTCTATCTTTCTCTTCTTTCCTTTTTTTTTTTTTTTTTTTTTTTGGTAGGGCTTGAACTCTAGGCCTGAGCATTGTCCCTGGGCTCTTGAGCTCCAGGATAGGGCTGTACCCCTTTGAGCCATAAGGCTACATATGGTTTTCTGGTGGTTAATGGAAGATAAGAGTTTCAGGGACTTTCCTGTCTGGGCTGCCTTTGAACCATGATCCTCAGATCTCAGCCTTTTGAGTAGCTAGGATTACAGATGTGAGCCACCGACACCCAGCTATGTTCCTTTTTTTATGTGACATGTTGCCAGAGGTCTTGATCCACACATATTAGGCAATCAATCCTTAACAAATGGTATAGTCACTTAAATGTCCAAAATATCTGCTAATATTGCAAGCAAATACACTAAACAAAGTATTGCAGCTTGGGTTTTATAAAATACCAATTGGCAGAAAAAAACTAATTTCTGGGATATGTTAAGGAAAGAGAAACAATAAGTCAAAGAACTCAATGCCTCCTATGCAGGACTTATCAGAGGCTGCCACAGGTTTGCAAGTCTTTCTGTTCATCTAAATCTCCCTCTCTGCTTTCTCATAGCAGAGAAGATCACTGTCTGAAACCAGCTACTGCTAAGAAAGTTTCTGGATTATTTTCCTTCACAAATCATTACCCAAAAGGTACTCCCTGTGTGGAGTCTGTCCATACCAGTGCTTCAAGATTAGCAAAGTGATGTTAATGTCATATAGTATGACTTCCTAGGTTTTCACCAAAATAAGGCCTATTGCACAGATTTCACTCTCTATATTCTGGTTCCTTTTAAGGTAAAGAGAAATAATAATAATTACAAACACATTTTCCTTAAATGTTATTTAAAACTACTCAAGTACCTAATTTATGACAAAGCTTTATATACATTAACCCCAAATTTACTTCTCAGTGCTGACAATTAACTTGCACCAGCTAGAGCAGCTGTTGATCCTCTGGGCATGATATTCAACTCAGAGAAGCTATCTATACAGTGAGGTGTCCCTGCCATACACTGTGTGCCGGGGACATGATCCAAGATGAATTCTACAACTATCTGCTAGTATTTAAGTATCATATGTAGACAATAGTACACATATATTATTAATAATTTTATATGTTTGTATTTTGATGAGATTTTCAACAAAGTTGTTCTAAGTGCAGAAAGTGATGCATACAGAGGGTCCTTACTCAAACCAAGACTAAATAGAAAAACCCACAAATGTCAAGGGAAATCATAGCAGGCATCAAAGAATCATCCCTATTTCATTGTAATCAATAAATAATGTCAGTGTTTGACTAGTCAAAACACTGTATATTGAGACTGGAGCACCAAGATGGTGAAAGCAGTTGGCCACAACTAAAAAAGTTGGTGTGAGGAAGAGACTGCTACTTATTGTTTTCAACTCTTCAGAGTAAATGCATATATTTTCATTGAATTGGTGATAATTGTTCTCACTGTTGTTTCAAGTGGTGACTTTCAATCACTGATAACATGGCACAATTTTTTATGTAAAATGATGCCTACCTTCCCTAGTTTCATGCTCATCCCACTCACTGATCACACAAAATTATAAACCAAATAATATTACATCAACAAACTAAAATGTCTATTGTCTTACATGTGCTTTTTAATGTATATAGTTATCAGAGACTCTCTGAAACAATTGACTATGTTAAATAAAATA
This sequence comes from Perognathus longimembris pacificus, assembly GCF_023159225.1. Lineage (NCBI taxonomy): Eukaryota > Metazoa > Chordata > Mammalia > Rodentia > Heteromyidae > Perognathus > Perognathus longimembris. The sequence goes on along the minus strand of NC_063180.1, from coordinate 1,818,178 downwards.
CTATCAAATACATATTTATTGAATATAAGCTTTGTGACAAACTGAAAGAAAAACTGGTATTTTAATTGAGAAAATGTATGTGGAAATTCCAGCGATTACTCCTTTGTTTCTGAAATGTTTTTCCACCTTGATGTTATCATCAGTTATTTTACACAAGGGTTTATTTTTGACATATCTACATTGCATACAATGCACCTGGATAACAGATGTCCATGTAGCAGTCTTCTTTATTCCCATCTCCTCTTCCCAAATCAATTTCACTATGCTTCTTTGTTCCATTATTCACACATGTTCATAAAGTATCTTGTTTCCCCTGCTCTGGTGTCCCCCATCACTCCCACAGATACCTACTCCCTGTACCAAGACTGTTCAAAATTTGTATTATTAATTTTCTAGATGTATATTATTGTCAACAGGATTTCAATGTGATATTTCACACATGCATAAAGAGCATTTTTATTAATTAGATGGACTTACTTTTGATATTGCCCTCCCCAGTTTTCTATTATTCAGGAACTTACACTGTATTTCATTGTGCTATCTTCACTCACAGGTAATGTAATATATATATATATGTATATATATATATATAATACATAATATATAATGTATAATATAATATATGTTATATTATATTATATATTATATATAATGTAATATATTTACACATATACATATATTACATTATGTATATTGTTTTTACATAATTTATATGTATTATAACTGAGATTCAAGCCAAGTCTCTACTTTCCTCTGTCTCTGAGTCCTACTTCCTTTAAACTCTTCCTTTGCTAGCTCCCTTTCTTCTCTCCCTTTGTATAAATCTTCTAGTGTTGAAATGTACATAGTGTAGAAAGATATCCCCACATTTACCAATTTATCATTTTAAGTGCAGAGTTTAGTAACATTGTAATATGTGTGTGTGTATATATATGTATGTATAGATGTGTGTATATATATGTATGTATATATATATACATATATATTTGCAACATGGTGCAACTATCAGCACTATTCATCTGAGAAATATTTTCATTCTCATAATATTAGTTACCTTTAAACAACTTCTTATTCCTTCCTCTTAATCATTCCACTCTCTGTCTATGCAAAATTTAACTCCATAGGGACCCAAAGTAGAATAGTAAAATATTACTCTTTTTAAAGCTGTTTTTGTTTAACCAGTTTGTCTAGGTTGTGATATGCATTGCATGTTTTATTCTTCTGAGGGCTGAGCAAGAATGGATTGTGTTGCGTCTCATACTACATTTACATATGGATTTTTTTCATAAATGTGTCTTGTGACTGCTGGTCTCAAATCTTTTCAACATATATCCTGAGTGCCTTTATTGGATCATATAGTAAGTTTTTAAGAAAATTCCTTTTTTTTCCTTACACATGTAGGATTTTATATTTCAACAAACAATGTACAGGGTTTGAATATGTCCATTCTATCTCCATGTGTTAATATCTCTCTCCTTTTAATTGTAACCATTTCAATGGACCAAGTTTCATTTTACTTTTAGTTTTGATTCCTTTTAGTAATTAGTGATGTTGAGAATATTATTGTGTGTTTATTAGTTCTTCTCAATACTTTTCCCATTTTAATATATATATATATATATATATATATATATATATATATATATATATAACATTCTTGGCTTTTTTCTAAATTTAATTTATTTATTAATTGAACACAAATTTTTTTGGACAGAGTGTTGTGCTAAATGGGTACAGTTACATAGTAGGGGAGTGTGTACATTTCTTGTGATATCTTTCGCCCTGTTTTTCTTTCCCTTCTCTAGGTCAGGTAGACATATATACTATATACAATGTATCAAGAACATATAGAGTAGCCACGTGGCCGTGCCCAAGAAAATTCACCTAGGGCTTTAAATGCAATGTCGAAATTAGACAAGATGTCGACAGTAGTCTTATATGAATGTACATACATAGATTTGAGCTATTGTATTCCACTGAGAGGTCAATTTTTTACCTTTATGTGTTGAGTAATTGTTTAGTTTTAGTTACATACTGTTGGTTCGCTGCCCCAATCCTGTGGGAAATACTATTTGACAAGCAGTTTTTGGTTTCACATACTTGGTCTCTACTGTCTCTCCGTCTCCTTTTCTTAACAGTCATATATCAGGGAGATCATGCCCCTTTGTTTTCTGTGCTCTAGTCTTCTCTCGCTCAACATTATTTGTTCGAGTTCTGACCATTTCCCTGTGAATAACAATATTTCACCATTCCTAATCACTACGCAGTATTCCATTGTAAATAGGTACCATATTTTTTGGATCCATTCGTCTGTGGGGGGCATCTGGGTTATTTCCATATTTTGGCTATTGTGAATTGTGCCACAATAAACATGGAAGTACAAATGTCTTTTTGATATCTTGGATTTTGCTGTTTAGGATAGATGCCTAGGAGTGGTATGGCTGGGTCATAGGGTAGGTCTATATTGAGCTTTTTGAGAAACCTCCATATTGTTCTCCAAAGTGGTTGTACTAATTTGCACTCCCACCAACAATGGAGAAGGGTTCCTTTTTCCCCACACCCCCTCCAGCATTTGTTGTTGCCTGAGTTCAGAGTATAGGCCATTCTATCAGGGGTGAGGTGGTATCTCAGGGTTGTTTTTATTTGCATTTCCTTTACTATCAGCGATGCTGAACATTTCCTCATATGTTTCTTTGCCATTTTTATATCTTCTCTTGTGAAGTCTCTCTTTAGCTCCTTTGCCCATTTCCTAATTGGTTTATTGGGCTTGGAGGGGCTTAGTTTTTGAGTTCTCTATAGATGACAGATATTAGGCCTTTGTTTGTTGCTGTGCTGGTAAATATCCTTTCCCATATCGTTGGCTGTCTTTCTGTTTTGGTGGCTACATCCTTAGCTGTGCAGAAACTTTTTAATTTGTAGTAGTCCCATTTGTCGAGTCTTCCCCCTATTTGTTGTGCCCCTGGGACTCTATTCAGGAAGTTCCTTCCTGTGCCTATAAGTTCTAGCGTCTTTCCTACTCTGTCCTTCAGTAGTTTCAAGGATTCAGGTCTGATATTGAGGTGTTTGATCCATTTTGCGTTGATCTTGGTGCATGGTGATAGGCTTGGGTCCACTTTGAGTTTTCTGCATATGGCTGCCCAGTTCTCCCAGCACCAGTAGTTGAAGAGGCTGTTTATTCCATTGTATGTCTTTACCTCCTTTGTCGAATATCAGCTGACTGTAAGAGTACAGTTTTATTTCTGGATCATAAATTCTAATCCACTGGTCTTCCTATCTGTTTTTATACCAATACCAGGCTGTTTTCGTTATGATGGCCTTGTAGTAGAGCTTGAAGTCTGGTATTGGGATACCTCCTGCACTGCTTTTTTTGCCTAGAATTGCTTTGGCTATTCCAGGTCTTTTGCTGTTCCATATGAATTTATGGAATGTTTTCTCTATTTCAGTAAAGAATGTGGCTGGGATTTTGATAGGGATTGCATTGAATTTGTATAACAATTTGGGCAATATGGCCATTTTCACTATATTGATTCTGCCTACCCATGAGTATGGGATGTCTTTCCGTTTCCATAATTTCCTTTGCTGTTTGTATATTGTTGGTGTACAGAAAAGCTGCTGACTTTCGTGCATTTATTCTGTATCCTACTACTTTGCCAAAATGGTTTATTAGGTGTAGGAGTTTGGGGACTGAGTTTTTTGGGTCCTTCAGATATAAGATCATGTCGTCTGCGAATAGGGATAACTTGATTTCTTCCTTGCCAATGTCCTCCTCTTGCCTTATTGCTATGGCTAAGGATTCCAGCACTATGTTGAAAAGAAGTGGGGAGAGTGGGCATCCTTGTCTTGTTCCTGAATTTAGGGGGAATGATGTAAGTTTCTCTCTATTTAATGTGATATTAGCAGTTGGTCTGTTGTATATGGCTTTTATTGTTTTGAGGAATGTTCCATCTATTCCTGTTCTCTCCAAAGCTTTTAATAAGTATAGATGTTGTATTTTGTCAAAGGCTTTTTGGGCATCGACTGAGATAACAATGTGATTCTTGATTTTAGTTCTGTTTATGTGGTGAATTATGTTGATTGATTTACGGATGTTGAGCCATCCTTGTGACTGTGGGATGAAGCCTACTTGATCATGATGTATAATTTTCTTGATCAATTTCTGGATCCTGTTAGCTAATATTTTATTGAAGAGCTTTGCATCTGTGTTCATTAGTGATATTGGTCTGTAGTTCTCGTTTTTTGTTGGGTCTTTGCCTGGTTTAAAAATGAGTATGATATTAGCTTCATAGAATGAGTTTGGGATTTCTCCCTCTGTTTCTATTTCACGGAAGAGTTTTGTAGAATTCATTGGTGAATCCATCTGGTCCTACGCTTTTCTTTGTTGGGAGGTTCTTGATTACCTCCTGTGTCTCATTGTAAGTTATTGGTTTCTTTAGTTGATTTATTTCTTCTTGGTTCAGTTTGGGCAGTTTATACTTCTCTAAGAATTGATCCATTTCTGTAAAATCATTGTTTTTTACTGAGTAGAGGTTCTGGAAATAGCTCCTTATGATTGTTTGAATATCGTGTGTACTTGTAATTTTTCCAGTGGAGTCCCTGATTTTACGTATATGAGTCTGTTCTCTTCTTTTTTTTGTAAGTCTTGCTAGGGGTCTGTCTATTTTATTTATTTTCTCAAAGAACCAGCATTTATTCTTATTTATTTGTTGAATGGTCTTTCTATTTTCAGTCAGATTTATCTCTTCTTTAATCTTTGTCATCTCTCTCCTCCTAGTCGATTTAGATTCACTCATTTCTTGTTTCTCCAGTTGATTTAGTTTCATCATGAGGTTATTCACCTGCTCTGCTTCCATTCTTTTAATATGAGTGCTGAGGGCAATGATCTTGCCCCTCAGTACTGCCTTAGCTGTGTCCCATAGGTTTCTTTGTGATGTATTTTCATTGTCATTGTGGCTTATGAATTCGTTGATTTTGTCTTTAATTTGGTCTGTGGCCCAAGTGTTGGATAACACTGTGGGGTTTAGCCTCCCAGAATGTGTATAGCCTCTGTGGTAATCGTTGTTATTGAGGGTTACCTTTAATCCACTGTGATCAGATATAATACATGGGATGACGTCAATACTTTTGTATTTGCTGAGGTACTTTGTGTGGGCTATGACGTGGTCTATTTTGGAGTATGATCCATGGGCTGCTGAAAAGAAGGTGTATTGGGTCTCTGTAGGGTGGAAGATTCTGTATAGGTCTGTCAGATCCATTTGGGATATGGTGTTACTTAGGTCCTCAGCTCCCTTGCTAATCCTCTGGGTGTTGGATCTGTCTCTTGGAGAGAGTGGGGTATTAAAGTCACCCACTATGATTGTGTTTGCGTCTATCTTTTTTTGTAATTCTGTGAGAATTTGCTTGACATATGTAGGGCCTCTTTTGTTCGGTGAGTATACATTTATCACCGTAATGTCTTGATTCTGGATTTTTCCTTGTATTAAAATGTAGTGTCCTTCTTTGCCTTTTTGAGTTGATTTTAATGAAAAGTCCAGCTTATCTGAGATCAGGATGGCTACACCTGTCATTTTGGTAGGTGAGTTTGCTTGGAAGATCTTGCTCCATCCTTTCATTTGGATCCTATTTTTGTCCCTTGCTGTAAGATGTGTCTCTTGTAGACAACAGATGTCAATGTCAACTTTTTGTTTGCGGATCCATTCTGCCAGTCTGCTCCTCTTTATCAGAGAGTTTAAACCATTTATATTCAAAGAGATCAAGGATAAGAGTGTTTTTTCTCCTTCCATTTTCTTTTTGGGCTGTTTTTTCGTCTTTTTTTTTCCTTGTCTTTAGTGAGCTGTTCTTTCTGTTGGGCTTTGGCTGTTGTAGTTTCTTTCTGTTTCTGTTTGTGTCTCTTGTACGATCTCTTTTAGGTGGGTTTCCCCTCTTAGAATTCGCTGTAGGGCTGGTTTTTTATTCACATATTTCTTTAGATCCTCTTTGTTATGGAAAGATCTGGTTTTCCCTTCGAATATGAACTCCAATTTCACTAGATATTTGATCTGAGTTTGCATATTGTTCGCCTGTAGTACTTGGATGGTGTTCTTCTACTCACTTCGCACTTGGTAGGTTTGTGTGGAGAGGTCTGCTGTTATTCGAATCCTCTTCCCATTGTAGAAAATTTCTTTCCTTGCTTTGGCTGCATTCAGAATTTGCTCTTTATTCTTGAGATCTGAAGTCTTGAATATTATGTGCCTTGGGGTGGCTTTTCTGGAGTCTGGCCTGCCAGTTGTCCTATAGGCTTCGGTTACCTGGATGGGGGTCCTTTGTGAGATTGGGGAAGTTTTCTGCAATAGCTTTATTGAAAATATGATGAAGCCCTCTGCTCTGGTATTCGGCTCCTTCTTCTATTCCAATTATGTTCAGATTATATCTCTTGTCTTTGTCCATTAGTTCCTGGATTAGTCTTCCCTGAAGCTTCACTGTTTCTTGGAGTGTGGTCATTTTCTGATTGTTGTCGGCTGCTTCATCATCCAGGTGAGAGATTCTGGATTCCATATGGTCGATTCTTTGTGCTGTGGTTTCAATTGCGGAGTTTATGGATGTCAGAGAGCTATTTATGGTTGTCAGATCAGCTCTGATCGTAGAAATTTCTTCCTTTAAAGAGTTGTACTTTAAATCTATTTTTTCATGCATTTCACTTCTCAGGATGTTAAGGTCTTCTTTAAAAGGAGGCTTGCATTGTATCCATTTTTCTTCCATTTCTTTCTTGGCTTCCTGGATGTCCTTCAAGACTTCCCCTCTAAACTCCTGGAATTGTTTTCTGATTTTGATTCTGATGATTTCCCTTATTTCTGTTAACATGGCCTCATTTGCTTTTTTATTCTCCATCTCCTCTTCAGTCGTGCTGCTTTTTGGAGCTCGCGAATTGGCTTGCTCTTTGATAAACTGTGTTATATTTCTTTGTGATTTGCACATCTGGGGATCTGTGGGTGGCTTCTCTGGTTTGGTTTTGTGTTGTTTCCCACTGTTCCTCTGGTGGGAGCCTTGTGTCCTGGTGTCCTGGCTCTGGCTTTGGGTTTAGCTTTGAACCTTGCTTCCCAATGGGTGTGCGTGACCTTCTCGGTTGTTGCTGAGGTGGTCACTCTCCCTGCTCTTGGGGGCCGGTAGGTTCTGTGTCTTTCTCTGCGGGACAGTGTCCTGGTGCTCTGCTGTGTTGACCCTAGCATGCCCCTGTTGGGGGTTTGCTGGTCGCTGATTGAGCGTGGCGTGGAGGCTTATATCTTCTTTGGTTCTTTTTTCCACTCTGTATCTTGGTCAGAGGAATTCACCTCTCAGGCAATTCGCCTTTTTGTGTGGACTGCTCTGGGGGGGGGTGTTGTTGAGGGGCGGCCCACCTACTTGTGCGGAATGCACCAAACTGAGTGTGCACGGGCAGATGGACAGCTCTGCCCTCCTGTGTAGACGCGCCCACCAGAGTGGGCGCTGTCACCAGGGGCCCCACCCACCTGTGCGCTGCCGCTGCAGCCCCGTCCACCTGAGAGGGGTACGCCTACCAGAGCTATCCCCTGGTTGTTGGGTTGTGCTTGCGCACTCCCATGAGTCCACTGTGGGGCGCAGTATGTGTGGGGCTCATCGGGATCAACTGTCCGTGCGCGGGTTAGCACCCTCTGACTGCGCTTCCGCTGTGAGGTGGGTGCGTGTTCAGGTCCAGGTGTCCCTGCTGTGCTGGTATTGCCCACCAGTGCCTGTGATTTTAGTTGTAAAAGTCCACGAGGTCCAGGCAGCTTGGGTGGGGCTTGCACTGCCGGCCATCCCCCGGCCCCTGTTGGGAAGAGGGCAGGGCTGATTCGGCCAGTTCAGGATCTTGGGGGCCTTGGGGCTGCTCCTCCATTCCCCTCCTAAACTCCTGTGACTTCCCAGCACCTGATGGGAGTTTCCCTCCTGATCTGGGGGTTCTTTGTTCCATCAGGGTGGGGAGGGGGAGGGAGGGAGATCTAGCTTCTTTGTAGGGTTTGGGTCTCTGATAGCTGATCTCCCGTTAGGGGAGGGGTAACGGGGGACTCACTGGTTCTGGATTGTGTGTGTGTCCCGCGCCGCCGTTGGTCCTTCAGGTGTGGCGAAAGGTCGTGGTGGTGTCCTTGACTCTCTCTGCACCCCTGGGTTCCCCAGACGCTTACATCCGTCCGTTCCCAGTGTGGGTCCGAACTTCCTGTCGCTGCCATGTCCGTATGTCTTGGTCCGCACTCTCCCTAGTGTTCGTGGAGTCCCGCTGTCTGGGCTCTGCACTCCCAGCAGTCAGTCTGCCGATCGCCGGGTCCCCTTTCCCAGCCTGGCCCTATTCGGGCCAGGGTCGGCTGGTGTGGGGAGGGTGCCCCATAGATTCTCCGGCTCCGTGTATGTTTTCAGCTCTTCTTTTTTACTCCTTTCTGTTTTCCTGAGTTTCTCCACTGCTTCTGGCTGCTGGTTTTGCTGGATTCTTGATGGGGTGTTGGGTGCTGGAGTTCCCAGCTCGCTATTCAATTGGAGTGAGTTGGGGTACCTCCCTACTGTGGCGGCACCATCTTCCTCTCTCCTTAGTATATTTTTTGTTAATAAAATATAGAGATGGTTCATGTATTCTGGATATAAGACTTGAATATATTTTCTCATACTCCAAAGTTTGTTTCATTCACTATGTTGTATAAAATAATTAATTGCATCAATTGTGATGATCATGTGTTGTTTTAAATTTGATAATATAATGTACTACCTTGGTAGATATTTATGGGGCAGTCTTATCACCCAGGAATATATCTGACTTATTTATCTTCTATAATCTATTTAACATAGGGTTATTTTTTATTTTCTGATATTCTAGTAGGGTTTTAGCACGGTTATTTATTAGGTCTGATATTTATTATCTAGGTCTACAATTATCTGCTCTGCAATTTGTTATGGAGATAATCATAGCATGGGCCTTGAAGTACTCCCTCCTCTTTACACGTGTGAAAGAATTTGATGAAGATGAGTGCTAATGATATTCGAATTCTTTAATTAATTCATTGATAATAGCTCCTGGTTCTGAGCTTAGAAGCTTATTAGAAGAGTTAAGTAATTAATTAACCAACTGCACCCAGAATTTTTTTTTTTTTGGTGTGTGTGACAGTGCTGTGGCTTGAACTAAGTGCCTGGGTGCTCTCCCTGAGCTTTTTTCTGAAGGCTTATGCTAGAAAATTTCAGATACAACTCCATATCTGACATTTCTCTGGCTAATTAGAAACAAAAATCTCATAGACTGTACAGCCCAGGCTGTTATTTTAAACCTCAGGTCTCAGATTCCCAATTAGATAAGATTATATTCATAAGCCACCACTGAGTGGGTTGGCAATTTGTTCTTAATGTAAGAATCTATAGCTTTTCATTTTCCATATTATGTTTTTATTGACTTCCAAACTTCTATTTTGCCCTTTCCTTTTCATTTATTAATGTATTTCATAATGTCTCCATAATTTCTTCTTTGAGTTATTATTAGGTGTATATTGTCCAGTGTCAAATGTTTAGGTTTCCTTGGTCTTCCTTATGCTTGTAATTATTAATTACATACTACATTTTTTGCACAATGTCCTGTGTTATTTAAGTGTCTTTTAAATTTATCATTATTATGTTACCTCCATGAGAATTAGAGAAAATTTGTGTCATCTGCTCTTGTTAGATAAATTATTTTCTAAGTACATACATACCATATTGTTTGATGTTCCACTCCTTACTGACTTTGAGGGCTTTCTCAATTCATTATTAAGACTGAGATCTTGAAATAAGCTACAATTATTCAAGTCCTATCCACACCTTTCCTTCTCTCTGTTGATGTTTGCTTTGTATTTAAAGAAATGTCTAGTAAATGCGTTTAAATCAAGTATATATCCATAACTGAATAACATATTTCATTATTGTATTGACTTTACTAGCCACTAATAATTTTGACTAAAATATGGCTTTTCAAATATTAATGTAGCTGCATCTGTCCTATTTTAGTGATAACTTAAGAGAAATGGCCTTTCTCCATTTTTTCACTTTTATCTTAAGACTACATTTAAGTCAAAAGAAAGATTCTTATAGTTAATATGTAGTTGAATCTTATTTTCCCTTCATTTAGCCTAGCAATATAGACCTTTAAACTACTTAAGTTAATTTTTATAAGCATTGTTTTTAATATATAATTTGTGTCTCTATGTTCTGATTTTGTCCACATATTGTTTACATTAAATCTTAGTTTTTTTCTTTAACTAGTTTAGAATTTCAAATTAGCACATGGATTTTTTTATTGTAACAATTTCATGGTTGTTTATAATTTACATTGCATATGTTCGCAATTTGTTTTGCAATCTTGTAACCTCCTTTAACATACCAATCCCTTTCCAAAAATATTTGGGACATTTCTTTATATTAATACATACATGGAATATCATATATATTGTTTAATCTCCATACACATGCATTTTTATATAGTTATTTTTAAGTAAATTAAAGTTCTGTATAGTGAACTCATCACCGGGGTGCTGTCCCTGAGCTTTTATTGGCTCAAAACTAGTGCTCTACCATTTGAGCCCCAGCTCTGCTTCTGGCTTTTTGGTGGTTTTTTAGAGATAAAAGTCTCACAGACTGCCTCAGCTGTCTTAGAACTTTAATCTTCACATGTCAGCCTCCTGAGTAGCTAGAAAAACAGGCATATGCCACTGGTACCTAACAAGGTCTGTGGATCTTTAATATCAGATCTATAGATGGATTTTCTTTCTTCAAATGGCACTTGCTTCTCTCTCTCATAACTTAAAGCTTTCTGATCCAACTGAATATTTGGAAAAGAATAACAACAAAATTCTCCTAGGCTATCAGATCTTTCCCCAAGAAGGAGATACTAACCCACAAGTGCTGATGGCTTATGCAGAAGGCCTTTGGGAAACATTATTTAGATACTTCTTGCTTTCTTGTGCATTGCAACTTTTAAGTTTGCTCATTTTTTTTCAAGAGTTTCACTTTTGCTAACTCTTGGAAGTCTCTGTTCTATTGTGTTTCTGGAAGAAAAACGTTTTCCTCTCAGCACCTACATATGCAGCTCACCTGAAACCTGCGTCTGGTGACACCATGTTTAATCTATGTCACTGCTCCTTCATCAATACTCAGAGATAAGGGAGAAAAAAAAGGTCTCTAAAAGCAGCCATTAAATTAGCAAGAATGCTCAAACAGGTTTTACACATTTCTTTCTATTATGAGAAAGAAGCCTCAAATGCATTATTCTGTTGTGGAATGTGGTTTGGGATAATCAGAATGCCATAAAATATCCCATTTTGAATGAGTCTCTTCTTAGGAATTTGTTTGCTGCCTAAGTCCTTTACCTGGTGTCTCCTGACCCATGAGAGACTCAATATTAGGCCACAGCAAATACAAAAGAACTGGTACACAACCCCAAAGTTCTAGGGGAGGTTTCAGAGAACCAACATCTTCCATTCTGAGCTGCTTAGCATAGGTTTTCTCCGGCTCAGTGCAGAAAGATCTTAGGTACTGTATATCTCTAAGGTTTTATGGAGAGCTAGGAGCTTGTGCCTTCATAGTGTGAAATCTTCTGATGTCTTATAGTAACTCATTTTGATTCTCCGCCCATTTCCATTTCTTCTTACTATCTGGATATTTCTTTTTGTTCACTGGCAAATTACATATTGCACCCTAAAGTTATAAGCATTTAAATTGAATTGATCCTACCTTTTAAATGCTATCTTACTAAAATTACATACTCAGACAGCTCCTTTGCTCTTATTCACTGTCAGTGTCACCTATCATTGTATTATCACATGGATATCTAATAGACATGTATATCACACATACATATATATCTACATATGTATTGGTTTCTGTGACTTTGCTGTTTACTTGCAACAATATTGTAGAGTGGATTTATAAACCCAAATTATAATAATATTTCTCTCACATTTGCTTACTGAAAAGACTCTCTAGATATTCATAAACCTGCAGGTTACAATCCAAACATCCTTTGGCTTAAGTCTAAAAGACTGCATTTTTCTAAAAGTGCATATTTAATGGTAATGAGCTACCTTAGTTTCTGTTTATCAGAGAATATCTAAATTGCTTCCTCATCCTGGGTATGTGACTCAGAACATGAAAGCAGGATGTCCCATACCACATTGCACTTACAGTTCCTAGGAGAATTTTTTTTCATGGAGAAGAGCATGGCCAAACTGCTGGCTTGCTGCTAAGCCAAAGCATGTGCGGCAGGCTCTCACAGGAGATTTTTATATATATTTACATTTGTAAACGACTGGGCTAATCATTTTCCTCAGAGGTGATATATGCAGAAATGTTTTGTCATGGAGAACAGATGCAGAACACATCTACTGAGCGCATAAATATGAATGGCACGATTAAGTTGCTCAGTCCTACAATGCTGCTGTGAAAAGAGAATTAATCATGAGATAAGAATGTTGAGAGGATGATAGGAAGACAGAGGAGGGGCTGCAGAGCACTAGCTGCTCTCCCTCCAACACTGTAGTTTTATCACCCCATAGAAACTTTTACACCTAGAAAGACAGCTAGTGTAAGTTCTAACAGTACAGGGATTCTGGCCAGGAAGGAAAAATCGACTTTGCTCATCTGAAAACACAGATTTGAGCTCCAGGCAGCATCCCACCGCCACGCCAGTGCCGGCGCCGGCACAGCGCCGAGCACAGCAACCCGCAAGCTGCGCTGCTAAAGCACACAGCGTAGACCAGGGAGAAATACTCCAGACAGCGGCTGAGCATAGATGACCTGAAATTGCAGAGAAAGCGTGCGTACCCCATGAAAGACATTCCCACTCGCGCCCACAGAGCAGCTTCTGGAGGGCAGCCCTTCCCCCACCACCAGAGCAAAGCGCCATCTTTGCCACTGGTATTGGGTCAGACCAGATTGGAACTAAAGCGGGCTTGGGGAAAGTGAGGTCAAAGTAGCCATCTTTGAAAAGGGCAAGAGGGACTAACCTGTGAGAGCCAGCTCCGCCCAGGAGAACGCCCTCTGCCCTGGTGGTAGGCATGTCCTGGGCCACGGCTCAGCCAGAGGTGCCCCGTCCTGCCCGCCGGAATTTCTAAATTTACAGTGAATGCAGAGAGCAGCTCCCAGTGACACGGAAACACCAGACAGGGGAACAAACAGTTCCTGAGAAAGTTAAACAGTCCTGTCACAGAGGAAGCCCAATTCCCAGCCCGGAATGGACCTGCCACCTCCACCAAGGAGGCCACCCCGCCCAGGAGCATGTAGCCTCCCCGAGGCAAGCAATTCTCAGTTGTATAAAACAGGCCAAAGGTGCCCTGCTCTGCTGAGTCCACAGCCTATTCATTGCCAGGCATTAAAGGCAGCAGCCCCACAGCAGACAGAGGAGCTATGGTTCCTGAGGCTCCTCAAGTCCCCATCTACAGAGGATGCCAAGGACTGCCAGCAAGCTGTGCAAACCACAGAGACCCAGGATTACACGAACAGAGGTGAAGGATCACAACAGAACCACCCCCTGCAAACTGAAATAAAGTCAAACACAGCCAAGCAGCAAAAAAGACTGCAGACCATCACGAGGAAACCAGAGACTGGGGAAAGACCACCCAAACAAGGAGGACTCCATTTTTTTTTTTTCACTTCTGAAACATCTTCGGTTTTTTTGTTTGATTGTTTGTTTTGTTTTCCATTTTCACCTGTTTATTTTATCAAGTTTTTTTTTTTTTTGCTGTTTGTTTGGGTTGATCCTTTTCTGTTTTTTTTTCCTTTTTATTTATATTTTCTTTTTTAAATAATTTTTTCTCTGTTTTGTGCATCTGATTTCTACTATCTTTACTTTATTTCTCTCTTTGCATTCTCTTTCTCTAAAAATTACTTTCCTATGAATAACACCTCCACTCTTTTCTGCTAACTCTACATTGTTTATCCTTTTAACCTTGTTCTTTCTACTGATTCTACTCTTCTCCACATTTCCACATCACTGAAACTAAACCAAAATCACCCCCCCGCAATACATTTTACTCTATTATCTTTACTACCTCCATCTTACCCTCCTGACTTACTGCCTGGACCTGCAGTTTCCATTGACTCCTGGTTATTGGATAGAGGGTATCTCAGCTTAATCTGAGTGAATCAAAGGGGTTCATAGAGAAAGCCAGTCCTAAAAGAACTTAATATAAAAACAAGAACTGCTTATAAGGTTGTAACAGTAAATAAGTAACTACTGATTACAGGGCCCAGGATCGGTTGCTATATTGAAATTTTATTCTTTAGGAACACCAAATCTAATTTTATAGACAGGTATACAGGGTATATGTAGATAACTATGAACTTGTAAAATTTACACAACAGTTCAGGGTAAGGGCTGATTTGGGTCTTAAACGGTGCTCATAGGTGCATGTACATTGGCATTCCCAGTCCAAATGGGCAGAAGGAACACAAGAAAGAGGGCAAACAATGAAGTCTTATCCCCCACTCAAAACAAGCAGGAAGCAGAGCAGTCAAAGACATAGAAAAGAACCCCCAAAATGCTCTACAAAGTCTACTGATAAACATGATAAATGAAAAGTTTGAAACTCTTCAGTCAATTATTCTAGAGCATGAGGAGGCAAAGCAAAAGTTAATGGAGAATTTCATGGCATCCACAAATAGAAAGATAAATGAACTTCAAGAGTCAAATGAAAAGATAGCTAACCAGCTTAAAGATTTAAGAGACAAGACTCAAAACCAAAGTAACGAAGATAATGAAGTAAAGAAGTCCATACAAGATCTAAGAAATGACATGGAAATCATCAGGAAAGACCAGTCAGAAGGAAAAGAGATTCAAAATCAAGTAGCTACCGTACAGTCCCGACTAAATTGAAGCAGAGGAATTTCAAGAGCTGAAGATTCCTTAGATTATATGGAGAAAGATCAAAAATCAATACAAATCCAGTCCAATCAAAAAAACAGATCACTACAAGAGATTCAAGACGCGATCAGAAAGCCCAATTTAAGGATAATAGGTATTGAGGAAAACTTGGAGAAAGAGGTTAATGGGATAGGCAACCTATTTAACAAAATATTAGCTGAGAACTTCCCAAATATCCAGAAGGAAAGGCCTATACAGATACAAGAAGCATTTAGAACCCCAAACCGACCAGACCAGAATAGGACATCCCACCGACAAATAGTGATCAAAACAGGTTCAGTAGAGTGCAAGGAAAAAATTCTCAAAGCTGTTAGGGAGAATAAAACAATCACATATAAAGGAAAATCCATCAGAATTACCCCAGACTTCTCAGCAGAGACCGTGAAAGCAAGGAGAGCCTGAAATGAAGTACACCAAACACTAAATAAAAATGATTATCAACCATTAATACTGTACCCCGCTAAAGTCTCATTCATAGCTGAAGGTCAAATAAAAGTCTTCCACAGTAAAGAAAAACTGAAACTATATATCTCCACCAAACCAGCTTTACAGAAAATCCTCAAATATGTACTATACAGGGAAAATAATCAAGACCCCAATACAGACAGAGAAATGAACCCTAAATAGTAAACATCAGGTCAAGAAATGGGAAGACACAGCTTTAAACAAGATAGCTATAATGCAAGAACAAACGATCATCTCTCAATCTTAACTCTCAACATTAATGGACTTAATTCTCCAATAAAATGACATAGGCTCATAAGTTGGATCAAAAATCAAGATCCATCTTTCTGCTGCCTCCTAGAGACACATCTATCCAGCAAAAGTAAACATCTTCTAAAAGTGAAAGGCTAGAATCAAATCTATCAAGCAAATGGCCCCCATAAGCAGGCTGCAGTTGCAATCCTAGTATCAGACAAATTGACTTCAAATTAAAGAAGGTAAGAAGAGACAAAGAAGGTTACTACATACTAGTAAAGGGATCACTCCTACAGGAAGATATAACCATTCTAAATATCTACACACCAAATGCAGGAGCAACCAATTTCATCAAACAAACACTACTGACTCTAAAAACACTCATAGACCCAAACACATTGATAGTTGGGAACTGTAACACCCCACTATCAAGTCTGGACAGATCAACACGCCAAAAACGAAACAAATAAACCACAGAACTAAATAATTGCATGGACCAACTAGACTTAACCGACATCTACAGAATATTCCACCCAGCAACAACAGAATACACATTCTTCTCTGCAGCACATGGAACACTCTCCAAAATAGATCATATCTTAGGGCACAAAGAAAATCTGTACAAATTCAGAAGTATCAAAACCATTCCCTGTATTCTCTCAGACCACAATGGAATAAAATTAGAGCTCAACTCAAGCAGCCACCACAGAAAATACTACAATTCATGGAGACTAAACAACACACTGCTGAACCATCAGAGGGTCATTGAAGAAATTAAAATGGAAATTCAAATGTTTATGGAATTCAACCAAGTTGAGGACACAAAGTTCCAGCTTCTTTGGGACACAGCAAAGGCAGTTCTCTGAGGAAAACTTATATTTCTGAGTGCATACTTCAACAAACTGGAGAAACAGCACCTTAATTTCCTTGAGAGAGAACAACAAGCCAAACCCCACGTCAATAGACGTGAGCAAATAATTAAAATCAAATCAGAATTAAATCAATTAGAGATGAAAAAACCATCTAAAGAATCAACAAAATGAAAAGTTGGTTCTTAGAAAAAATCAACAAGATAGACAGACCCCTGCCAATCCTGACCAAGAAACGACGGCAGCAGATTCAAATAAACAAGATAAGAGATGAAACAGGTAACATCACCACAGAAATAACAGAAATTCAGAAAATAATAAGGGGCTATTTTGCAAAACTTTATGCCAACAAATTCGAGAACTGGGAAGAAATGGATGATTTCCTAGAAAAAATTCATATCCCCAAACGCAAACATGAAGATCTAAACCTTCTAAACAGACCCATATCCGGTATTGAAATAGAAACGGCAATAAATGATCTCCAATCCAAGAAAAGCCCAGGTCCAGACGGATTCACTGCAGAATTCTACAAGGCCTTCAAGACAGAATTCACACCAATATTTCTCAAACTCTTCAATGAAATTGAAAGAGATCGTTCACTACCAGACTCATTCTATGAAGCCAGTATAACCCTCATCCCAAAACCAGACAGGGACTCATCACGGAAAGAGGACTACAGACCGATTTCCCTGATGAACATAGACGCAAACATTCTCAACAAAATTCTGGCCAATCGAATTCAACAGGTCATCAAAAAAATCATACACCACGATCAAACTGGATTCATTCCAGGGATGCAAAGTTGGTTTAATATACGCAAGTCAATTAATGTAATCCACCTCATCAACCGGAACAAGCTAAAGAACAACATGGTTTTTTCTCTGGATGAGGAAAAAGCGTTCGATAAAATCCAGCACCCATTTATGCTTAAAGCCCTGGAAAAACTGCGATCCCAGGGAACATTCCTGAATATAATCAAGGCAGTTTATGACAAACCAACAGCAAGCATAACTCTAAAAGGGGAAAAACTAAAGCTATTCCCTTTAAAATCAGGAACAAGGCAGGGATGTCCAGGCTCTCCCCTGCTCTTCAACATCGTACTAGAATTCGTAGCCAGAGCGATTAGGCAAGAAGAAAATATAAAGGGGATCCAAATAAGAAAAGATGAAGTTAAACTTTCTCTCTTCTCAGATGACATGATCCTATACCTAAAGAATCCCATAGACTCTACCCCCAAGCTACTAGAGCTAAACCAAAACTTTGGCAAATTTGCAGGATATAAAATAAACTTTCAAAAATCAACGGCCTTTCCCTATGCTAATGACCCGATGACTGAGGCTGAAATCAGGAAAGCAACTCCTTTTGCAATAGCCCCCCAAAACATATAATACCTAGGAATAACCTTAACCAAAGACGTGAAAGACCTCTTTGATGAGAACTTTAAAAGCTTGAAAAACGAAATTAAGTCAGAACTAAGGAAATGGAAAAACCTCCCATGCTCCTGGATTGGGAGGATTAATATAATTAAAATGGCAATATTGCCAAAGGCTATTTACAAATTCAACGCAATACCCATTAATATCCCAACACCATTTTTTTAATGAAATAGAGAAAGCAATCCAGAAATTCATATGGAATAATAAAAGACCTACAATAGCAAAAACAAGCCTAAGCAGAAATAACAGTGCTGTATTATAAAGCTGTATTATAAAGC